>NW_006159500.1:1194484-1241248 GCF_000334495.1 Tupaia belangeri chinensis | reverse complement strand
CCATGTGTAACATTTTGCATTAAGTCAAACATTGCCTAATAATAATTTTAAAAAAGGCCTTATTATTCCCCTTGTTATAGTTTATACATTAAAAAAGCCAAACTAGGACACTGATTTTTTTTATTCATATTTTGTATAAGAAAATATCTTGGGAACCAGCAGTTAGCATAATGGCTATGTCACTGGACTCCCACGTAGTCGACCGCGGTTCGCATCCCGGACCCGGTGGCTTAAAACTCACGCTGGGCGCGTGTGTGTGCATGCCCAAGATCCCGAGAGGAGAATGGAAGAGAAGGGATTACAGCGTGACCATCCCCCCTGGGGGGTGATTTCTCACTTTCTGTCTCTCTGTCTGTCTCTGTCTGGTGAGTGCACACGCCCTATAGCGAAAACCTCTCAAAAAAAGAAAAAAAATATCTTGCTTTTCCTACATTCATTATCTTTGGTATCAGAACATATGTTTTGTTTTAATCTGAAAACATTTTTTACTGAGGACATATTTGTTAAGAGTAACAAATATGGAAACCAGCAGTTAGCATAATGGCTATGTCACTGGACTCCCACGTAGTCGACCGCGGTTCGCATCCCGGACCCGGTGGCTTAAAACTCACGCCGGGCACATGTGCGTGCGTGCCCAAGATCCTGAGAGGAGAATGGAGGAGAAGGGATTGCGGCGTGACCATCCCCCCTGGGGGGTGATTTCTCACTTTTTGTCTCTCTGTCTCTCTCTGTCTGTCTGGCGAGCGTATGCGCCCTATAGCGAAAAACCTCTCAAAAAAAAAAAAAAGAGTAACAAATATGTTTTCACTTTTTCAAAATAATGATTAAAGAGACTCTAGATTTATTCTAGCAAAGTAATTTATTTTAATAATAATTTATTATAAACATATTGTCTAATACAATGGGTTCTCGTTCCTTGTTTTGCTGAATTTTCTGGCTAAAAATTTATTTGTTAATAGCTGTTATAGTATTAAAAATATGCTCAAATGAAAATATGTTACTTTGTGACTTGAGCATGAACACCCTGTGTTGAGGAAATAAAGAAAAGAGAGCTCTCTGATTTTGAGTGAAATGTGTATTACTGGGACCAGCAGTTAGCGTAATGACTATGTCGCTGGACTCCCATGTAGTTGACCGCAGTTCGCGTCCCAGACCCGGTGGCTTAAAACTCATGCCGGGCATGTGTGTGTGTGTGCCCAAGATCCCGAGAGGAGAATGGAGGAGAAGGGATTGCGGCGTGGCCATCCTGTCTCTCTGTCTCTCTCTGTCTGTCTGGCGAGTGCACGCGCCCTATAGCAAAAACCTCTTAAAAGAAAAAAAAGGGGAAAAAAAAAGAAATGTGTATTACTACTTGAACATACATACATTTTCAGTACCGGTAGCTGTAGAACAGCATGGGCCTGGAATGAAATATAGTCCCTTATACTGACTTTAGATTTTTCAAGCATTTACGTGGTAATGTGAGCCTCACATCAAACTGTCATGACTCAACAAATGAGTTTTCAGTCATACAGTTTTCAAACACATTTTCAGGTGAGTATTACCTACTGAAGTTATATGAAGAACATGAAGATAATAAAACCTACACTCTGGAGTCTCTTTCAACTTCAGAATTTCTAAAATCTGGATGTTTCTTACAAATTGATATGTACATAATATCTGTTTCTTAGGGGCACACATTCAACCAATAGTCAATCTCTTGCCTTGTAGGCCATTATTAAATCAGTGGTAGACCTTAAAATTGGCGACTTTTTCAGTTAGAAGAGATAGTATAATTAATTTCTCTTATGTTTCTCAAATTACTTTAAATGGCCTCTATTCTTCTTTTTCTTATTTTATATTCTGTATTTTCGTAAGCTATCTCAAATCCTTTTTTTTTTTTTTTTTTTTTTTTTTTTAGAGAGATTTTCGCTATAGGGCGCATGTGCTCGCCAGACAGACAGAGACATAGAGACAGAAAGCAAGAAATCACCCCCCAGGAGGGACGGTCATGCTGCAGTCCCTTCTCCATTCTCCTCTCTGGGTCTTAGGCACACACGCACCCACGCCCAGCGTGAGTTTTAAGCCACCGGGTCCAGGACGCGAACCACGGTCGACTACGTGGGAGTCCAGCGACATAGCCATTACGGTAACTTTACTGCTGGTTCTCTCGAATCATTTTATGAACAGGAATATTACAGGATGATATTTGACAGATGGCTGTTGGATCACATTTTTTCTTTAGGTTTTTGCCATAGGGTGCTTTCTCTCACTAGAGAGAGACAGAGAGGGAAAGTGAGAAATGACTCCCCTCCAGCCCCCATGGACCAGCAGTTAGCGTAATGGCTATGTCGCTGGACTCCCACGTAGTCGACCATGGTTCAAGTCCCAGACCCAGTGGCTTAAACTCATGCCAGGCGCGTGTGCGTACATGCCCAAGATCCCGAGAGGAGAATGGAGGAGAAGGGATTGCGGCGTGGCCATCCCCCCTGGGGGTTGATTTTCTGCTTTCTGTCTCTCTGTCTCTCTCTGTCTGGTGAGTGCACGTGCCCTATAGCAAAAACCTTCCCCCCAAAAAAAAAAGGCCCCCCCCCCCCCAGGGAAGATTGCCACATCATAATCCTGTCTGCTCTTGGGACTTTGGGTATATGTGCCTGACATGATTTTCAACCCTCAGGTCCAGAACTTGAAGCACTCTGTTGGCTGTGTGGGATCCATCAGCTTAACACCATGCTACCTGCTACCGTTAGAATTACTTTTTAAAGTAAATATATCTTAAAAGTATAATTACTGGAGCTGGCAGGTCACATGGTGTTTAAGGGCACCTCGATACCCACTTGGCTGACTATGATTTGATTCCTGGACCTGGTGGCTTGCTTTCTCACTTTTTCTCTCTTTCACACTCTTTTTTTTGGTAAATTCAAATAAAGTTAAATGAAATAATTTTTTATTTTTTTCTAGAGGATTTTTGCCTTAGGGTACATGTACTTGTTGAGAAAGAGGCAGAGACAGTGAGAGATAAAGTGAGAAATCACCACTACCCACTCCGGGGGCATGGGACGCTGCAATCCCTTCTCCTCCATTCTCCCCTCTGGGATCTTGGGCACACACACACACACGCCACTGGTGTGAGTTTCAAGCCACCAGGTCTGGGATTTGAACCGTGGATGCCCATGTGGGAGTCCAACAACATAATAGCTATACCATCTGCTAACCCCTGAAAGGTATTTTGAAGGGGTGTGTGTACTTGTGTGTGTGTAACTTAATACTGTGCAATTTTAAATCTGAAAGATCAGTTACAACTTACACATATCTTCTTTGTGTGCTCCCAAATTAGGATACCCAAAGAACAGTAGCAAATGTCTCTGATGAAGTCTCCAGTGAGGAAGGTCCTGAAACAGGATACCTATTACGCCGTCATGTGGACAGGACCTCTGAAAGCATTCTTCGGAATAGAAAGTCACACCATTATAAGAAGCATTACCCTAATGAGGTATACCTTTTTTTTTTTTTTAAGGTTTTTGTTTCGTTTTGGTTTTTTGGGGTTTTTTGTTTGTTTTTAAGATTTTTGCCATACAGCATGTGCACAGGCCAGAAGAGAAACAGTGATAGGTAAAGAGAAATCACCCCCTAGGGAGGTTGTCTATGCTGCATTCCCTTCTCTTCCATTCTCCCCTTGGGATTTTGGGCATGCTCACACACTTGCCTGGAATGATTTTCAAACCACCAGGGCCAGAATTTGAACTGCAGTCACCATGTGGAAGTCCAACACCTTAATCACTACACCATCTGCTGGCCACATGAGGTAACAAATATTTCCCAGTGGTGTGTGATCTGGACTTATAGAGTAGCAATTTTGATTTATATAGTACATACACATTGATAAATAGCCACACATTCAGATTCTTTTTGTGTATTGTTTCTGAAAACTCATTTACTTGGTTTATTATATACTTTTTTTTTTTTAAGGGTTTTGCCATAGGGTATGTATGCTCGCCAGAGAGAAAGAGAAAGAGAGAGACGGTAAGAGGGAGTGTGAGAAATTACACCTAGGGGAGATGGCCATGCTGCAATCACTTCTCCTCCACTCTCAGAATTTTGGGCATGCATGCACACATCAGAGACTCAAACTGCTTTCAGCCATATGTAAGTTCAGCACCTTCACCACCACGCCACCTGCTGGTCCCTTATTGTTTACTTTTAAAGAAGATCATCATGGAGAGACAGTCTGCGACTGAGAACTCTTTCATTTTTTCCATAATTTGAAAAGGTTTTGTAGCCTCTGGATTATAGTAGTTACTCTAAATTACTTCCTTCATGTTACTGGTTATTCGTACTATGAAATTCAAATCTTCCCTCTTCAGTCCTCCAGCTTCTTAGCCTCCTGGGCACCCATGGTCACACCTGGCACATTTTTTAGACTGACCCTGGATCTGAATTATGGCTTCCAGCATTACTGGGTGCTAGTATTACTGCTGTGCCACAGGGGTTGGACCCCATTTTTTCTTGTTGATTTTTGTTTTCTATATACCCTTTTTAAACTTTATCACCTGTATGGAACTTAAAACTTTAGTCAAGCATCCCTTAGTGTGATAGAGGTACGTTCTAAGAAATGGTGTTATTAGGCAATTCTCTCATAGTACGGAATGTACTTAGTAAACCTAGATGGTATAGCCTACTATTCACCTAGGCTATGTGGCCTAGCCTTCTTCTAGGCTACAGACCTCTACTGTACTGAATACTGTAGGCAATTATAACACTTTATGATATTTATGTTTCTCAATATATCTAAAGATAGAACAGGGATTTTGAAAATATGGTATAAAAGATCAAAAATAATACACCTGGGATAAGGATAGGGATAGTAACCAAGTATTAGGTACTGTACATTATTGTATATGTTGTATGTTTATATGATTGGCAGCATAGTATGTTTGTTTACACCAGCATTACTACAAATAGGAGTAATGGATTGCATTATAACCGTACGATAGCTATGATGTCACCAGATGATAGAAATTTTTCAACTCCATTATAATCTTTTTTTCGAGAGAGAGGTTTTTGCTATAGGGTATGTGTGCTCGCCAGAAAGACAGAGAGAGACAGAAAGCGAGAAATCACCCCCTGGGCGGATGGCCACGCCACAATTCTCCTCCATTCTCCTCTTGGGGTCTTGGGCATGCACACACACGTACCCATTGTGAGTCTAAGCCACCAGGTCCGGAACTCGAACCACAGTCGATTACATGGGAGTCCAGCAACATAGCCATTATGCCAACTGCTGGTCCTTCCGTTATAATCTTATGGGACCACCATCTTATATACAGTCTTTTGTTGACTGAAATGTCATTGTGTTGCATGACTGTGTATAAATAGAAAAGGCATTTCATTCATTAGTATTTCCATTTTTTAACCTAAGAACAGACATATCATCTGGCTTCAAAGCAAATTAATTACTCTTTATTTCACTTTTTGATAAATATTACCTTCTACCTTTTTTTTTGGTTAGCTATATTAGTATTTATTTTCCTTGACTTCTAGGTTAAACTTGTGAACAATCAAGTGTTATGTTATGCTGGTATATGAATGCCTCCAGAATGTTAAGATTATAAGAGTCACTTTGCAGACTTCTCTGTAGCTGTACCTCTAGTTCATCTTTCTTTTTTTTTTTTTTTTAATTTTTTTTTTTTGCTATAGGGCGCATGTGCTCGCCAGACAGAGAGAGAGAGACATAGAGACAGAACAGAAAGTGAGAAATCACCCCCCAGGGGGGATGGTCACACCGCAATCCCTTCTCCATTCTCCTCTCGGGATCTTGGGGACGCGAACCACGGTCGACTACGTGGGAATCCAGCGACATAGCCATTACACTAACTGCTGGTTCCCCCTCTAGTTCATCTTTCTGGTGACCATTGTGTTTCTTCTCTTATTGACTGCCATTAGACAGACACTGATGCCAGTGTTTCTGCTCATTGCCTGTTCACCCATATTGTTTGATGTACACACACGCGCCCGGCGTGAGTTTTAAGCCACTGGGTCCGGGACGCAAACCGCAGTAGACTGCGTGGGAGTCCAGCGACATAGCCATTACGCTAACTGCTGGTTCCCAGCCTCATTCTTCACATAGTTAAAAGTCAGTTAGTGCCAAAAAGAAAAATAAAGAAGAATAAATCAGTTAGTGCTGAAGGGGAGCTAAAACGAGTTACTGACCCCTCTCTTACAGAATAAGTTGTTTGGCTTTATGGATATTTTTCCCAATGCATGAACTTTGCTCTTCTTGGTTTGCAACTGTATTTTGAACTATTGAGGGTCTTGAAGGGCAGAATATTATTCTACTAATCTTAACTTTTAATAAAATGTTGCTTATAATCTTCTAGATTTTAAGCTAAGTAAGACTGCTAATTAATTGGAATTAGTTGTTTTAAATCTTGTTTTAATAGTTTAAAGATCATATTTAAATTAAATCTGGTTGTTAAATCCATCACTATAAGGTAAAAAACTTAGAATATATTTTAAAACCTACATTCAGTCCCCCAAATTTTTGGCTTTCTTAAATCATACCAACTTTAAAGGACATTTTTTAACAGTAAAACTAAACCTCCTTTGCATAAGTAAAATTGAGACAAATTCGTAATGCTATTGTGCGATTATTTTTATAGTATAAATTGTAGACGACTCCTGACTTATGATGGTTCCAACTTATGATTTTGTTTTACTTTACTGTGATGTGAAAGTGATTGCATTCAGTAGAAACCACATTTCTAAGTTTTTATTTTTATGTCTTCCTGGGCTAGCCTTATGCTATGCAATGAGATAATGTCTTACAGTGCTGGGCAGCAGTAATGAGTCAGCGCTCCTAGTCAGCCAGATGATGACAAGCGTAAACAATCAATAATGTACAATGTTCTCTGTTGCCAGTGTTATTTTGGATATTATGTTTAGTGTTTTCACATCTCATCATGTGTACAAAATACCCATTTTCCACTAATCGGTATTTTAGTTTACAGTGGGTTCGCAGGTATGTAGCCCAGTCGGAAGTTGAGGATCATCTCTACTCTGTCTTCAAATTGTTGATGATGTTTTTTTAAGAGCGAGGGTCAAAAAAATCATTCTGGCCAATCCAAACTGAATGAGCCATTCTGGTACCATATAGATTGTGCCATTTGTCAGTTAAAAACAAAACAAACAAAAAAACCTGCTAAAAATGCAGCAGAACAGCAAAGCTTTTTGAGGAAATGACTGATTCCTAATTTTTTTAAGAATTATTTTATTTAACTTTATTCATCCATTTTAATTTATCTAGAAAGGGACAGAGAAAGTGAGAAAGCAAGTCACCAGGTCTGGGACTCAAACCGCAGTCGGCCATGTAGGAGTCCAGTGCCCTTAACCACCATGCCACCTGCCAGCCTCCTGGTTCTTAATTTCTATCTGTTGGAGAAATACACAAGATGTCATTGGGTTCTCTTGACATGATAAAGAGCGAGTAAGTCACTGAAGTCTTTTCAGAAGAACACATAGCCAAAGATAAAACAGTTTGAACTTTGATGTCTCTTTGTAAAAGTATTTCAAATAATAAGTACAAAGAAATGAAGGAAAAAAATATCCTTTGGAGAGGAGCATTTTTGCATCGTTTGGACTGGAGTGGGGCTTGATTGTAAGAGCCTATACATTTGTTGTAATCCTTTACACTGGTGATAACTATAGATATACTTTTTAGGGGCTCTGGTTTTTCAGAAAGTACTATTCAATCTTCTGGCAGGATGGGGTGATAGATAATACACTAGATATTTGGCACCAAGGGGGTGACGGGAGGGATGACGTTTTGTCATTCAGTATGTAGACTTTCTCTTAATCCCCCTGGTTTTCCTTGCCTTTTTCTGCTATCTACTTTATCAGGTTGGCTTTGTCTAGCTTCCTATTGGGAAGATAGTGATGGAATTACTTGGTTATCTTGAGTGCAGGAGGTATCCTGGGGAACTTACACCTTCTTTTAAGCATGTTTCCAATTCCTATTACTTTATGTATAAATTGGCTGCCATAAAGCATCTATGTTATAAATGCTTATTCCCTTCAAATAAAATATTGTCTCCTCTAAATTTGATTATATGTTCAGTTTTAGCAATCTATCAAGAGATTTTAAATGAGCAGAGCAAACAAAATAAATGTGGTTAGCTTGAACTAGAAAGAAACTTCAAAAAATGTGTGGAAAATAGAATTAAAGAACTAATTTATTAGTGCAAAAGAAATGAAATCCATGTATGCTTCTTTCATTATGTGTATTGTCCTTGAACTTTTTTAATATCCCCCCCTTGTATTTTCTTCACTTCTAAAATTTCCTACGTTTAGACTTTTCAGTTGTGTGTAGTGAAATTCAAAGGGGCTGTTAATCACACAAACTGTGGGTAAAAGTATTTAAATGTAAGTGATTCTTTGCAATAATCTTCAGGTTTTAGATATTTTGTTATCCCTGAAATTACCAGCTAGTTACAGTTAAAAAGTCATTGGTCCTTTAATCCTGTTAGTTATTTTGGGGTAGAATAGTAAATCTGCATCAGAAATTAGTGATAAATAATAGGCTGACTTTATCAAAACTTTTTTGATTCGCAGTTAATAAAAACATAGTACTTTCTGTGCCTTGCTATATAATGAGGATTATAACAAAACTTTGTTTCAAGTATTCTAATTAGTGAGTCTGACATATTTTTGGAATTTTTAAAATAATCCAAAGCAGACTAATTTGTTTTTGGTCAAGTTTTTCTTGCTGTATTTTCTTTTTTTTTATTTCTTTACCATTTTCCTGTTTATCTTTTTTCAAAAAAATTTTACTTCTCCCTAAAGCCTTCCATAAACAGTCCTTCAACATACTATAGATTCATGGTGTCCCATTCTAATACCTAATCTATTAATATAGATTAATTATAAATAATATGCCTCATTAATTCAAGATATTTTGTTGCCTCTAGAAAGAATGGCAAAAATAAAAAGTCTTTTATGGATTTATAGTGTTATTTGAGTTATGGTCTATTTGAAAATATTAAATACATGAACACTCAAGTTAGGCGACAGTAGTGTAGCTTCTAGAAAGCACTGCAAAATGTGTTACATATGAAGAAATAAATATAAATAATAGTAACTGGCTTTAGGGATGAGTAATCACTGTAGGCAGGTAGCTTTAAACTAACATTCTTTGAGCCCCTGATTTATATTAAAAGCTATCATGTCCACTCACTTTTTGGTATCACTAAAGGAGAGCAAGACTAATGGTTAAGAGATAAGAACGTCATCCAGAGTTACAGTGGTAAAGAACAACCTATGTTTAGGGGTAGGGAGTAGCCAAGTATCACGGTGGGGGGGGAGGGGGGGTTGTGGTGTAAATTGGGAAACAAGGTCAAAAGTCGCACATATGAAGACAAGCATGCTAGGAAAAGGAATTTGAACTTTTTCCAGGACAGCAGTGAGAGTTGAAGAAAGATTTTGGCTAGAGGAGTGGAAGATCAGCTGTGCTTTTGGAAGGTCATTCTAGAAAGAGGAGGAAGGCCTTTCAGGTATGATCAATTAGGAGCTGAATGTAGCAATTAAGGTATGAAAAATAAAGAATGAACTCTAGTTACAGCACTGGGGGGAGGGATAAATATAGAACATTTTAAAGATACAATTGACAATTCTTAGTAACAGGACAGCTTAAAGGAAAACTAAACATTTGAACATACTTGGGTACAACATGACTATTACCCTTCTTTATCAGTAAAAGTTTCTTTAATATATATCAAAATTTTACTCATTTGTATATAAAACTAAATTAATTGATTAGAAATTATTCAACCTTATGCCTTTTAATTTTTCACTTTTATAGTATAATCTGAAGAACATGAGTTGGCAGTTATCTTCTTGGTTTGGACTTTTTGTTGACTTATTGGACTTCTGTTTAAGAAACAAAAGCAGTAAATAGATGAGATCTCCTGTTGCTACATAAAGACTAGAGTAAGAAAATAGCTTCATTTAAAATGTTAAAGAACCAGCAGGTGGCGTGGCAGTTAAGGTGCTGGACTCCCAAATAGTTGAGGGTCAGATCCCAGACCTAGCGGCTTGAAAATCACACTGTGTGTGCATGTGTGTCGAAAATCCCCATCGGATAATGGAGGAGAAGGGATTGCAGTTTGGCCATCTCCCCTGCTGGAAGGAGGGAGTGATTTATTTCTTTCTCTCTCTGGCAAGCACATGTGCCCTCAGGCAAAAACCTTAAAAAAAAAAGTTAAAGTAGGTTAATACTTTAGACATCATATGAACTTAGTTAATACTTAGACATCATATGAACTTAGTTACTACTTATATGAATTCTCCACATCATATAAAGTTTAAGAGAAAATAGGCAAAATTTGTGCATGCAAAGTGACAACTGAAATACAAAATCAAATTTTGATGTGAGAGCATTTTATTACTGCTTAAAAGCTAATTTTTAAAATGTTTTGCTATTTCTTTGTTGTCCTTTGACAGTGTATTTGTTGTTTAGCGAAAAGTAGCTGTTTATGGTTCTCATAAAATCCTTTGAATTGGAAAGGGTACATAAATTGTATTAATGTCAAAGAATATCTTGATTTCAGGATGCCCCTAAATCGGGTACTAGTTGCAGCTCTCGCTGTTCAAGTTCCAGACAAGATTCTGAGAGCACAAGGCCAGAATCTGAAACAGAAGATGTGTTATGGGAAGACTTGTTACATTGTGCAGAATGCCATTCATCTTGTACCAGTGAGACAGATATGGAAAATCCTCAGATTAATCCATGTATGAAAAAAGAATATAGAGACGACCCTTTTCATCAGGTTGGTTTTTGCAATGTTGGGTTATGTAGTGCTGTCAGTCAAACTCCTTTACATGTATGTGCAAATTTTAGAGGTGCAAAGAAAGCTTATATTCAAGTAAAATAATATTCCTGTGAATTTTTTTTTTCTATGTGAGCTGTGGTCTGACTTCATTAAGACAGAATTTCAGTATTTAAATTGTGGTTGTTTCTCACTTTGCAAACCTAAGTTCCCGAGAAATGGTTGGTAAACAGAATTTTCCCAAGAAGTGGTTGGTAAACAGTTTTGTAAGTCAAATTGTGTTTCACTTTTTTTTTTTTTTTTTTTTTGTTTTTTTCTTTTTTTTTTTTTTTTTTTTTTTTTTGCCGGAAGGTATATGTGCTTGCCACAAAGAGAGAGATGGAGAGGGAAAATCCATCTCTTACTGGGGTGGAGCCATACCGCAATCCCTTCTCTGTCTCTCCATCCTGTCAGGATTTGGAGTATACACACACAGTGTGTTTTTCAAGCCACCAGGACCTAGACTTGAACTGTGCAGTGAGTCATGTGGGATCTGGTTCTCTTACCACTAGGCAATGGGCCAGCCCAAACCAAATGATATTTTAGATTCATTAGTCTTTTCTCACTCAACACTCTTGAAATCAGACTTAAACACCTTGACCTAAACTCAACCTAAGATTATATTCACAGGTCTAAATCTCATGAGTTTCTGATTTGTATTTCCAAGCAGCTATAGTAATGCTGCTAAATAGAAATATAACGAGAGTCAAATACATCATTTCAAAATTTCTGGTAGCCTCATTAAAAGCTTTTGAAAAGACGAAGTAAATATTACTGTGTTTTATTTAACCCATTGTATTCCAGATACTGTCACTTCAGCATATAATTACTATGAGTAATATGAATATATTTTATTTTTTTATACTAAGTGTTCAAAATCCAGTGTGAAGAATTAACAGAGCATCCTATTTTGAACTGGTCACATTTCTAGCATTAAAGAGCCACATATGAATAGGGTAATATATTAGACCACGTGGTTTATAGGATATCTTTATTTTGAATGTTCCACTGGGACTTTACATTTAACCAAAGTCCCCATCTTCCCTTATAAATCTATTTTTCTTATGGCACTCAAAATCTTGGTGAATTGCATCTCCATCTGTTCTCTCTTCAGTTCAGAAACTTGGTAGTCATTTGAAATCCTTAGTCTTTTTCACCTCCTCTCTCTTACTCACTCATTAATTCATATCCATAAAATCAAAAGTAAACTTTTACAAAAGTTTAAGTTTAAAAAGTTTTTAAACTTTTTAAAAAGTAAACTTTTAGAAAACTGGAGCTATAAGTACTTAATCTGATAAAAGGAAGCTATCAAACAACTTTCTGTTATTATAGAATACTATAGACAGGGTAGCTTAACAAACATTTATTTCTCACATTTTATAACCTAGAAGTCCAAAATCAGAATGCCAGCAGAGTCCGTTCTTGGCTTGAAGGCCCTCTTCTGGTTTACAACAGTTCCTTTACCTTGTATCATCACATGTTGGAAAGGGTAAGCTCTGGACTCTAAATCTCCTAATAAAGGCACTAATCCTCCTCATGAGGGTTTCCCACTTGTAACATAACCTCCCAAAGATTCCCACCTCAAATATCATTACCTTGGGGATTTAGACTTAAACATGAATTTCGGGGTGGGTATGTACAAATACAGCATTTCTCAAAACCCATCATAGGTAACGATGACGTTTTAGGAGCATTTGTATTACTGCCGTTACAAAGATGCCCATTATCACTGCTTTTTGTGTCAAAATCCCAACAGCAAATGTGTTTATATGTGTCTTACTGTTTTGGTTGAACTTAAGCCAAATTAAAGTCTGTATTAAAGAGCAACAGGGGAACTTTCCCAACTGAATATAAAAATGTACTTTAATAGTTTAAGATAGCATGATATAGATACATAAACAAACAGACCAGTGGAACAGAATATAAAACCCAGAACTATTACATTTGTCCGGGTCTCTAATATAAAACACAAGTGGTATTATAAATCAGTGGGGAAAGAATAACAAAATATATGGTTGTAAGTCAAATAATTATTCATTCATGAAAATATATTCTGGATAATGCCTACATAGAAAAAAAAAACTTTAAAAGATTTTTGGAGAAAATAAAGGAGAAAAATCTATTACTTTAGGTTAGAGAAGAATTTTTTTCTTTTTAATCAAGATACCAACAGCACCACCAACAAAAATGATAGGATTGATACGTTTGAATATCCTAATGTTAAAACCTTGATAGCCAGAACTAGCAAGTGATATAGTGGTTAAGGCTCTGGACTCCCACTTGTCCAATTGTGGTTCCAGTCCCAGACATGGTGGCTTGAAAATCATACCAGACACATGTGTATGTGTTCCCAAAATCTTTTTGACAAGGGGTTGTAGTGTAGCCATTACCCCTGGAGGATGATATCTCTCTCTCTCTCTTTCTCTCTCTCCCTCCCTCCCTCCCTCCCTCCCTCTGTCTCTCTTTCTCCCTCCCTCCCTCTCCCTCCCTCCTCTGCATCTCCCTCTCCTTGCCCTTCCCCCTCCCTCCCATCTCTGGCAAACGCACACTCCCTATGGCAAAAACCTAAACTATATATGTGTGTGTGTATGTATATGTGTATATATAGAGAGAGATGTACTTACACATATACATACGTACACAAATACACATATATACATTGGTTTTCTTTTCAGATATAGGAAAAGTATCAGAGGAAAGGAAGTTTTATTGTAGGGAATTAAGGAATTAAGAATGAGGTTTAAGAAGCATGGTAGTGAAAGTTGTGGAGAAAATGAAGGAGTAGTTACATGGAGAAATAGAATCAAAAGAGTGTTTTGCTACCCATTCCCTGATATGTGTGATATTTGAGCATATTTATATCCATAGAAGAAAACCAGTAGGGAAGTTCTGAAAAAAGGTACAGGAAAAGTGTTGATAGGTGGAATAAGGTTTCTTAAGATTCTGGAGGAGATGCATAATTAGAAAGGTTAGACTTCATTACAAAGAGGAATACATTCTATGCTGGTTGGAGGAAGAGGATGAATTCACAAAGCAAGTAAGATGATGAGAGAGTTATTGCCTTTTGGTCTCTATTCTATGACGTGCAAGAATCATACTGACCATAAAAAGGGAAGGGTTGCAGTTACATTTTGGAAAGTAGAAAGGGGAATGAGAATTTGTGTTTACATATGTTCAAGCCAATGAACACATCAAAAGAATCACATTGTGGGACCAGCAGGTGACGTGGTGGTTAAGGCGCTGGACACTCCCACATGGCTGACTATGGTTCGAGTCCTGGACCTGGTGGCTTGCTTTCTCACTTTCCTTCTCTTTCTCTCTGTGTCTCTCTCTGGTCAATTCAAAATAAAATGAATGAATGAATAAAAGTAAATTTAAAAATTTTAAAAAAGAATCACATTGCATATGACTGAGGGTCCAGCAGGATTCTGAAAACATGTATTTATAGCTCATATTCCGCACATTTATGTGATAGACCCTGAAATATAGTTGTGATAATTGTTACAGTCACAAATTTTTAAGAAGCATGTACTATATGCCAGGCACTGCACAAAGTAATCTAGATGCATTATTTCATGCATTCCTTACAATATATGAAAATATAGTTTATCTTCATTTTATAGGTGAGAAAATTGAGGCTGAATTGAGTAATATGTCCATAGACACACAGGGTAGGTAGGTACTTAGTAAGTCCTGTTCAAGGGATGAGAGTGGGTATGATTGAAATGATGGCTCTGGTGGGAGTCTAGACACACTATATTTGTGAAACCAAAAAGGGACTGATAAAGTGAAAGTAGGTGTGTTAGAGGCAGCAAGGGTTTTAGAACTGAAGGTTGGAGAGAACTGGTAAGAAGTTATGGTTGAAGATTGAAGAAGTAAAAATGTAGGTCTAGGGTGTGGGTATGGGATAGTCGAAGATTTCTGGAACTGAAGAACTGAAAAAGCAGTGAATAGTCCATGAGAACATAGAGCGTAAATGAATCATCTGTGTATTCATCTAATCTAAATCACTGAAACTAATAATTGGACTTGAAGTTGATGAAAATGCCTGTGAGCTATTTTTCAAGAGATAGTAGTAGCAGAGACCTTACGGTTTTTGCTCATTGTGAAATACAGCACCTGGCACATAATAGGGATTTCATAAATAGTTGTTGAGTGAATATCTGAAACACAATGAATTTTTTTCAGAGTATGCCAATTAGACCTTTCTTGAATGACTAAAAAATTGTTTCATGATGTCTGTACAGAATATATTGGTCCTAAGTTTATTATAGCATTTGATCCCTTTTTTGGTAAAAGTTTTTTTTTGGTGAGGTTTTCACTATAGGGCGTGTGCGCTCGCCAGACAGACAGAGAGAGACATAGAGACAGAAAGCAAGAAATCACCCCTCAGGGGGGATGGTCACGCCGCAATCCCTTCTCCTCCATTCTCCTCTTGGGATCTTGGGCACGCACGCACATACACCCGGCGTGAGTTTTAAGCCACCGGGTCCGGGACGCCAACTGCAGTCGACTACGTGGTGGGAGTCCAGCGACATAGCCATTACGCTAACTGCTGGTTCCCAAGATTTTTTATATATATGTATTCCACTGTGCATATCTAATTATAGTATTCTAGACTTGTGTTGGTTTTGCCTTTGGCCTAAAGATTTGGTTTACACACAGTACTTATTCTTAGGTTTGTGCAAAAATAAGCTCCCGTTTTTAGTTTTACTAGTAGCTGAGCAATAGAATTAGCTGCCATTAATGAAGAGCTGCTGGTTTTTTTCTTGTCTGACCAAGGTCTATGTTAGGTTGGCAGGACCCTTTTCTGTCAGCCATAAAGACAGAAAAAATTTCTCCTAATGAAAATAATTCAAGCATTTGAATTAACTCAGTGTGTTTTAATGAGGATATTCCCGAATTTATGTCTTGGCTTGGTTTTATTGTTTGTTTTATAGTCTTGGTAAATACTAACTGAGTCTTTTCAACAGGACAAAATTTTTCTCTACTTGTGGCTGTGTTTGCAATAAATTATAAGGCCATAAAATTAATTTTTAGTAGGTAAAGCTTTAAATGGCTGCAGTCCTGCACTTCGATATATCACTAAAGTTGTTTTCAGGTGAATTTATTTGAAATAAAACATGCCACTATTTATGTGTTAAGGTTTTCAGGACATTGTGAAAGAACAAGGAGCAAAACAGTTAAGATTTTGGAGGAAGATAAAGAACAATCATTAAGAGTTCCAGATTTTAGCTTGAAAATGTATGAAGACCCTGTGTGATGAATTTATAAAATGGAATTTTTGCTCGGATGTTTTCCCTCAGCCTTATTAACAAGTTTTTCATGGGATCAGCCGGTGGTGTGACGGTTAAGGCATTGGACACTCCCACATGGCTGATCACAGTTCGAGTCCTGGACCTGGTGTCTTGCTCTCTCTCTCTCTCTCTCTCTCTCTCTGTGTTGTGTGTGTGTGTGTGTGGTCAAATTTAAAAATAAATAAATAAATAAATGAAATGAAATAGCTCTTTAAAAAAAAAAGTTTTTCATGTGATGCTGCTCTCCATACACTATAGACAGTATGCTTCAGTAAGGTTTTTTCAGTATACATTACTTACACACACACACACGCACACACACAGGGTTCTCGTAATTAACTCTTAAAATTACCAGTTTCTAATTGCTTTCTTCTCTCTTACCTTTTGGCTTTACAGAATAAGAGAATGGTATCAAATACTGATTTTGTTTTTTCCCCCTGGAGGGAGCATGCAGTCTGGGGAAAGAGGGAGAGAAGGAGAGAGAGGAACAAAGTGAGAAAGCATGCCCTATAGGGGATGGTCAAATCGCAGTCCCTTCTCCACTTCTTTTGGGATTTGGGGCATCTACATACACATTCCTCATGTTTGTCAAGCTGCCGGGTCTGGGACTTGAACTCTATAGTGGGCTGTATGGGATCTACCATGCCCTGAAATGCTGATTAACTGGGAAAGTAGCTGAGTGCAAATTAGTAGTCTTGGAAGGACAGTTCTTCAGTTTTTGATTTCCTGTTTGTTTCTAGATAGACCTTCTTATTATTGATATATATGCCTTTCTTCGTGTAATTGGGAAGATCTTCATAGTTACAAACTGAAAGTTAAAATATCTCACTTTTTCTTATGTATTATTGAATTATTATTAAATATTAGTTGAATGAGTGCAATTTTACTCCTGTAGGGGAGTTTAAGAAAGTTCGGACCCATTGGCTTCGAACTCACACTGAGTGCATGCATACATGCCCAAGATTCCCAAAGGAGAAGGGATTGCAGCATGGTCATCCCCCCTGAGGATGAGAAAGGGTGATTTCTCACTTTCTTTATCACTGTCTCTGTCTCTCTCTGGTGAGCACACATACCCTATGGCAAAAATCTTAAAAAAAAAAAAAAAAAGGGGACTAGCAGGGGGCATGGGGGTTAAGGGGCTGGACTCCCATATGTTCAGGTCCTAGACCGGATGGCTTGCTTTGTCAGTTTCCCTCCGTCTCTGTTTCCTTCTGATGAGTGCATGTGTCCTATAATAAGTCAAATAATAATAATATAAAATTAAATCTTTAAAGAAAGAAAACATTAAATTTACAGGAATATTTTTTACCATATTTTGATCACAGTTTTGTCTTCCAAACAATAAATATAAACTAGATTAGGGTATTTTGTTCATTATTAGATGTTATTCTGATGAAATATGTTACACATTTTAATTATTAGAATGTCAAATAGCTATTGATTGTTTTTCTGAGGTTGCTAGGAATGCCAAAACTATCCTTTTATAAAACATGAAAAGAATATTAGTCCTTAAAGAATTTTAGGTTAGAGGGGCCAGCAGGTGGCATGGTGGTTAGGGGCACTGGACTCCTACATGGCCAACCATGGTTCAAGTCCTGGACCTGATGGCTTGCTTTCTCACTTTCCCTCCCCCCATTCTGTCCCTCTCTGGTCAGGTTAAAATAAGTAAATAAAGTTCAATAAAATAATTACTGAAAAAAAGAAAGAATTTTGGATTGGAGATACTACAATATAAAAAGATGAGCTGATCCCAATTTGGGTCTAATCTTTTAGTGTTACTTCTCTCAAAGTCTGATATATAAGGACTAGTGTTTTATTAATTTTGTTGCTCTCTTTAACTCAAGTACTCTATTTTGAAGTTTGATTCTTTTTTCTTTTTTTTTTTTTTTGGAGAGGTTTTTGCTATAAGGCACGTTTGCTTGCCAGACAGACAGACAGACAGAGACAGAAAGCGAGAAATCACCCCCCTCAGGGGGGATGGCCACGCCACAATCCCTTCTCCTCCCTTCTCCTCTCAGGATCTTGGGCACACACGCTCCCGGCGTGAGTTTAAGCCACCGGATCCGGGACTCGAACTGCAGTTGACTATATGGGAGTCCAGCGACAGTAACTGCTAGTCCCAGAAATTTGATTCTTTTAATTAGAGGTTTTGGGGTGTTTTTGTTTGTTTGGTGTTTTTTTGGTTTTTGGTTTTTGGCTTTTTGCTATGGGCATGTATACTCGCCAGAGAGAGGCAAAAAGCTAGAAATCACCAACCAGGGGTAATGGCCATGCCACAGTCCCTTCTCCTCCATTCTCCTCTTGGGGTTTTTTGGGCAACCATGCACACAGACCTAGCCTGAGTTTCAAGCTGCTAGGTCTGAGACTTGAACTGTAGTCGACTACGTGGGAGTCCAGTGATATAACCATAGTCCATAATGTAACCATTATGCTGGTCCCATTTTTTTCTTTATTCCCCAGAAGGCACATGCACTTGCTAGAGAGAGAAAGTGGGAAAACACCCCTCATGGAAGATAGCCACACCACAATCCCTTCTCCCTCCTTTTGGGATTTTGGATATGCACGCACAAACACCGAAGTATGTTTCTCAAACTGCTGGGTCCTGTACTCACATTTTGCAGTCAGCTATGTGGGATCCAGCCATCCAAACCACTATGCCACAAGCTAGCTCTGATTAGAGTTCTAAAACAAACAAACAAAAGAATAAATAAACTTAAGCATCTGATCCTTCAAAATAGTTTTAAGGGTTTTTTTTTACCTTTTTTTTATTCCATTGAGATACTTTATTCAACTTTGGAGAATATTTTTTAGTTCTGTATGCTTCCGTTTTGCAATATTTGCTCTATTTGGGGGAAAAGTTAGCATCAGCCCTTTAGAGAAGTGCTAGGTTAAAATATTAGAAAAGTAACTAAGTCAGATATATTAAAGGTGTGTACAGAAGAGTCTTTTTCATGATTAGGTTGTATCACTGTAGTTTTTCAAAGAAGTTAAAATGTCTGTTATATTCTTTCACAGTGAATAATTGTAAGCTGGACAGTGGTCAGTCTGAACAATCTTATATCTGTCTTTTAACATTAGTATGTTGATAACTCTTTAGACTGGCAGCTAAATACTTTTGTTGACACATTTTAGTATGTTCTTAAACAATAGGTTGCCTAATATTTGTTGTAGAATGTAACTAATTTCTTATGCCATCTGTTTAATGTGTATGTTAATTTTAAGAGAATTTTAGTATCATTAAAATTGTGTGTATTGATATAGCTATGCACAGATATATATATATATATATATTCTCCATTTATAAAATATATATACGTTTATTTTTAATGTAGTTAAGATTGTGTGTTTGTATGTGTATACAATATGATGTATACATATTTATGAAATGTGGTTAATAAATTTACCAATTTTTATTTATGTTTTATAGAGTCATTTGCCCTGGCTCCACAGTTCCCACCCAGGATTGGAAAAAATCAGTGCTATAGTATGGGAAGGCAATGACTGTAAGAAAGCAGACATGTCTGTTCTTGAAATCAGTGGAATGATAATGAACAGAGTGAGTGTTGAAGTTTTATTCTTTCGGTTCAAGGGTAAGATTTAATGATTATCAATACATAAAGTAATTACTGAAGTGTTATATTAATAACCTACTCATCTTATTTCTTCACTCTGAGAAAGTATTTATTTTTGTGTATTTGGCATTATCTGTGATTTAACCATGATTTATCAACAAACTACTCTGATCTTTTAGTATTTTCATTATTCTGACCAACAGATGATAAAAATCTAAAAATTACCTATTTTTTTGTGGCAAAATTCAAGGACTGCCAGATATATACAGGCATTGATGAAAACTTACTTTTCTGCATCTATATGGTTTATTAATTTATTAGTGCATAAAATATGAAAATAATCAAACTAGCAAATTTGTTTTTATACTAACTGGGTCCAGAAATTGATGTTTGCATAGCTCAGTGTGAGCACTTAAAAGCAGTGACTGGGAAGTCACTGAGACTTAGGTATAGTTGGTATTCTACCAGAGTTTTGGAAATACAGTCTCTCTAATCCTGAATATAACTCCATTTGTTTTCAAATTATCTGTGCGTTCTCTCAACCACTTGTGAACTGGCAGATCACTCAGAATAATCTCATTACCTACTGTATAATATATTGAGTCATCAGAAAAGTCATGACACGTTTTTGCATAGAAAATCATGGGGAAAAAAAATCCATCATCTACTTCTTAGATGACTCAGTAAAAAGGAACTTGGTATTTCAGATCCCTTTCAGTTCTACCAGTCTAACATATTATAAACTCTTGTTTTGTTTTGTTTTTTCACATTTTATTGATTCACAAAATACCTTAATGAAATACTTTCAATAGCAAGGTCAGCTCATATATACATATCTGTGAACACATCTGACGTTAGGCATATAACTCAGTGAGTAGAATGAACATACTATGAAGTAGCATCTAGCTGAGGCTGTATGACTTACTGCAGTCATTAAATAGGTATTTTTAATGTATTTTTTTAAATTTCAAGAAAAGCAGTTTTAGCTTTAATAAATCAAAATAAAAAAATTTTTGGAGAAGTTTGCTTAAGACTTGAAGCCAGGAAGATAGGATTCTGTTCAAATAGTAGGTAGGTGAACCTATCAACAGCTCAAGAGAAGACAAAAATTCTTAAATCTGGGAAACAAAACATAGAAGAAAATCCATAATGTTTTAGTCAAAAGTCATAGAATTCTATTTCACCAGTTTAGTCACATGTAATTAATCTCTCTTAGGTTGTAGTCTGATCTTTCCATTTAAATTCTGGAAGATAACATTCAGCTCCAGACTTGTTTCTACCATTAGGTTGACCATTTTCTTGGTTGTTTTTTGGGCTCTTATTTCTGTGTGTCTGTTTTTAGTTTTTCTGGTGTTCTTAAATTCTTTCAGGTTTTGTTTATCCGAAAATGTTTTTGTCTTTTCTTCCCATATGAAAGATAATTTTGCCAGGCATAGTATTCTTGATTGAAATTGTTTTTCACTCAACATTTTGAATATATTTTCCCATTCTTTTCCTTGCTCACATTGTTTCCAACGAGAAGTCCGCGGTTAGCCTGATGGGATAGTCTTTGAAAGTAACTTGATGTTTCTCTCTTGCCAACTTTATTATCTTGTCTCTGTCTATGGTTTTGGTCAATCTGGCTATGATGTGCCTTGGAGAACTTCTTGGGTTGATTGTGTGTGTGTGTGTGTCTGTCTGTCTGTGTGTCTGTGTGTGTTTAAGAACATGCTTTATTGGGAAACAGTTCTACACACTGACCAGCAGATAAAAGCTGCCTAGTGGGCATCCTCCACATCACACTCCAGAAGACACATGGGAAGTTGATAGTAAAAATCTGTCAGAACATGGCTTCCTCTGGACACTTTCCTAACCTTGTTCCTCACTGGGGTCAGGAAAACTCCCAGCCACTTTCCTGAGGGCAACATGGTGGTTCACTAGAGATAGAGCTTCTCAGGGTTCCTTCTTGTTTTTTATAAAGAACATTTTCTTTAAATTTTTTGAAGTCTTCATTTGTTACTTTTATTCTGCATTCTCTCAAGGCCATCAGGCCAGCTTCTATACAAATTGCTTTGTTGTCATCCTTAGCCATGATTAGATTATCTGGGCTTACGTCAAGTCTTCCAGGATTACATCATTGGCCAGCGTCATCCTGCTTGCGTGAATCTGAAATATGCACTTCTCGGTTTTTTCGTATAGTCTCTATTCGGTTTGTGGCCATAATAACTTTCACATATCCCCTTTAATCAAATCCATCCAGCTGGTTCAACAGTTCCAACATTGTTCACTGAATTTCTCTTTCATCACTAGAATTTGTCCCAATGGCATTGATTTCATCAATAAACATGATGGATCATGCGTTTTCTTCAGCAGCTCAAAACAATTCCCATGCAAGTTTGGGCTTATCACCCAAGTACTTCTGAATAAGTTCAGAGCCAACAGCTCTCAAGAAAGTGGCTGAATTGTGGTTTGCAACTGCTTTGGCTAATCAGGTTTTATCTATGCGAGGTGGACCATAGAGAATGACCCCTTTAGGAGACTTTATACCCGTCTCTTCATAATATTCAGGTTGGGTGAGAGGAAGCACCACAGATTCCTTAATCTCCTGGGTTTGGTTGTCCAACTTCCCAATATCGGCATAGGTCTCCTGTGGGGCGTTTTCCACCTTCTTCACTGTGACCAAGGGATCCAAGCATCCCTATCACTGCATACACCTTGTGGCTGAGCAGGACTGAGCAGCCTGGTTCCAACAGATCCTTGTTTACAAATGAAAGAATGCTGACATAGTGTTCTGAGCCCACAGATGTAGACATGATGGCATGATTGTCATCAATGATCTCTTACAAGGTTCCTACCAACATCGGGGTCCTCCTCAGATCATCCACTTTTGATCTTTCCTCCTCTTGCTTTTCTTCTAATGGTTTCATCTGTTCCTGATTTCTAATTAATTCTTCTTCCATGATAAGGTAGGCTTTACTTATCTCTAATTTCAGTAATTTTAACCTGCACTGTGTGTGAGGTGTTACCAGTGGCAGTTTGCTGGCAGCTTCTGGTCGCTTAGTTTTCTTCTTTTTTTTCCCCCCACTTTTGTTGGGACAGGAGGTTAATGTATCTTTTGCTTGTTCTTGTCATCCTTCATACCACCTCCAGGACCTTCATCCTTCATACCACCTTCATGACCACCACTCTCACTTTGACTCATCTTGCTTCAGCTACTCCTCCTTGGGTTAATTCTATTTGTGGTCCTTTGTATTTCTTGGGTCTGGATATTTGAGTGCCTCTTTAGGTTTGGCAAGTTTTCCCCCAGGATTTCATGGAATAGATTATCAATGCCCTTATTAGTTTCTTCACCTTCTGGGATACCAGTTATCCAGATGTTTGGGCACTTAATGGTATCTAGTATTTTTTTTATATTATTCTCATTTTTCAGGATTATTTTCTCAGTCTTTCTGGTGAATTTTTCTAGGTCAGAGGTTCTATCTTCTACATCTGAGATTCGAGCTTCTGCATGATCTAATCTGCTTTTAATACTTTCAGAGGAGGTTTTGATTTCCTGTATTACAGCCTTCATCTCTAACAGTTCTGTTTGACTCTTTTTATGGTGTGTATTTCCTCTTCGAACTCATGCAAGAACTTCCTCACTCCTGAAACTTGTCTTTTCTCCTGTATGTTCTGGAGTTCATTGTCTCTCTTCTCTTGTATCTCTGTTAGCTTTGTCAATATGAATATTCCAAATACTTTATCTGACATTTTCATGCGTTCCATTGTACTGTCTGTAGATGATGGGGAGTTGTTCTTTTCCCTTGGGGGAGAGATATTTTCTTGGTTTCTCATATTCTTGTGCCTCTGTGGTGGTTTCTGGTCATCTAATGGATTATACATTTCTTCCTAATTCTTGAAGTTAAATCTGAGCGTTCAGAAGCGTGCAGGAGGTGATCTACAGTCCCTCTGCAGTTCCATTATCCTCCCACACTAGATTTTAGAGTCTGGAGGGTGAAGTCTGAGCAGAAAATTTTCAGTTCTCCTAACCCCTGAAACAGATTGCTCACGGCGCAAATGCAGGTGGCTTCTCCTTATTTATTTATTATTTTTAAGAGAGAGATTTTTGCTATAGGGCACATGTGCCCACCAGAGAGAAAGAGAGAGAAAGTGATAAATCTCCATAATTACCCCCCAGGGTGGATGGCCATGTTGCAGTCTCCATTCTCTTCGGATCTTAGGCATACACACACATGTGCTTGGCATGAGTTTGAAGCTACCAGGTCTGGAATCGAACCGCAATCGATTGCATGGGAGTCCAGCAATGTAACCATTACTCCCATCTGCTGGTTCCTGGAAACTTGTATTTTACCATTATTTAATTTTAATTTTCTTTTTTATAATTCTCCTACCTTTTTCCCACTTTCTTTTTGATCTCTTCCCCCCTCTACCATACTCTTCTCTAAAAATGACTTTGGTTTATGGAGACATTTATTTGTATATTGTAGTCTTTGAAGCAAAACACAGGTTATAAATTTATCAAATACATGTGATTATAGGTTTTTCATTTAATGAAGTGAAGTTAAATGGTATGAGCTCTCATTCTATCTTTTTTATGTTTTATCTATTTATTCATGAGCAAGAGAGATAGGGAGCACACCCTCAATAGGAATTTGATGCTGCAACCCACTCCCAGCCAGAGCTAGGTCCAGATCATGGGTATACATGTGTGCTGTGTATTCGGGAAGGTTTCTGGAGGTGAACCCAGAACCACTCCCACGTGGGTCAGCCTTATAGAGCATTCATTGCACCTTACTGCTGTGGCACCATCTGTTCTTATTCTCTTTAATAAATATGGATTTGTGAATATTTATAGCTTTTTATAAAAGAATTATTTATTTAATAGGTCCAGATCATGGGTATACATGTGTGCTGTGTATTCGGGAAGGTTTCTGGAGGTGAACCCAGAACCACTCCCACGTGGGTCAGCCTTATAGAGCATTCATTGCACCTTACTGCTGTGGCACCATCTGTTCTTATTCTCTTTAATAAATATGGATTTGTGAATATTTATAGCTTTTTATAAAAGAATTATTTATTTAATTCTATTTGTTGGGGTTTTTTTTTTTTTTTTGGAGAGGTTTTCGCTATAGGGCGCGTGCGCTCGCCAGACAGAGAGAGACATAGAGACAGAAAGCGAGAAATCACCCCCCAGGGGGGATGGTCACGCCGCAATCCCTTCTCCTCCATTCTCCTCTCGGGATCTTGGGCACGCGCGCCCGGCGTGAGATTTAAGCCACCGGGTCCGAGACGCGAACCGCGGTCGACTACGTGGGAGTCCAGCGACGTAGCCATTATGCTAACTGCTGGTTCCCGGTATTTTTTAATTTGACCAGAGAGAGAAAGAGAAAGCAAGAAAGCAAGCCACCAGGTCAGGGACTTGAACCAAGGTCAGCCATGTGAGAATCCAGTGCCTCTAACCACCACACCACCTGCTGGCCCCAATATTTGTAACTTTTGAAATTAATGAGATATGTAGACTATTTTCCCTCAAGATCTGGATGAAACTGAGATAGTCAATATGTTTATATCTGCTTAATGAGTACTGATAACTGTTTTTAATAATGAAGAAGTAATAACATTTTATGTGTAGTAATAAGTTCTCAAATTTGAATGGAACTTAAATTTCATTATTCTTATATTTAAACTAATATGTTTTAGCAATATAATTTTATATTGTTATAAATTAATTCTTAATAGGAATTTACTATATAGGAAATTTATATATGCTTTTAAAAAAATCTTTTTTTCCTTTCTTTCCTGCCCCCTTAAGGTGAACAGTCATATACCAGGAATAGGATACCAGATTTTTGGAAATGCAATCTCTCTGATCTTGGGTTTAACTCCATTTGTGTTCCGACTCTCTCAAGCCACAGACTTGGAACAACTTACAACACATTCCGCTTCAGAACTTTATGTGATTGCATTCGGTTCTAATGAAGATGTCATAGTTTTTTCTATGGTTATAATAAGTTTTGTGGTTCGTGTGTCTCTTGTGTGGATTTTCTTTTTTTTGCTCTGCGTAGCAGAAAGAACTTATAAACAGGTGGGTATAATACAGACTTCTAAATAAAGTTTATCTTTTTTTATAATATTCAGAACATTCCTAAGATATTTTAGTTTTGCATTAAATCATTTTGACCTAATTATTTTTGTTTTGTCTTTACAGTACTTAACAAGTAAAATTATAACAGTCCGTATTTTGTTGATAACTCTCTTCCCCCGTGGTAATCTACTTGAAAAATTAATCTTCATCTTAATTTTTTTTAGCGATTACTTTTTGCAAAACTCTTTGGACATTTAACATCTGCAAGGAGGGCTCGAAAATCTGAGGTTCCTCATTTCCGGTTGAAGAAAGTACAGAATATAAAAATGTGGCTGTCTCTTCGTTCCTATCTTAAGGTAGAATGGTAGTGATAAAAGTATTCGTAACATGCTGGTTCCCTCAGATAGTTCCAATTTCTTTGTCAGTGCATATGTATCTCAATATGTAGTCACCAACTTCTACTCATTGAAAAGTTGAATTGAGTATGTTGTTTCTGCCTACATTGTTCTTACAAACCAGCAGAGGGAGCCCACTACTTAAAAAAGACTTCTAAAAAAAAAAACTAACAAGAGTCTGCTCACTGAAGTGACCTATCACTATTATAAAATATTAGCTCGTAATTCTAAGTCATCCTATTCATGCCATTCTTTTCCTTTGATATTTTTAATAATCATTCTGTTTTTGGGAGGAAGATATACAGACTGTGGAGGAAAAGGGAAACATCTTAATTGGTTTTAGGAAAACACATTTTTTTCCTGTATTTTATTGTTGCTAAGTACCAGTGAATTTCATTATGCATGGAATAATTATGCAAATTCAAATAACATTTATTTAAAACAGTGTCTATATATTAATTAAATTGACCCAAAGACCAAGTATCCTCTGAAATACCTAGGTCTTTAATGCTTTTTATTTTGAAGTAACAATGGAAGAAATTTTTTTTAAAAATGATACTATCCATCCTTACATTTTAAACATTCATTGTTCTGTTTAATTTGTTAAATTCAACTTGGTTAGTATCCATTGGGAAATGCTGCAAATTGACATGGATTGTTTTTTCTACTGATACTTCTATTCTGTGGTGGGATGGATATGATCTTTGTTGTGTGGCATAGTGAGGATCCATCTAGAATTTCCCCTTATTTTTAATTTTAGTAGATATTGCATTCTTTTGTACATTGACTATTTTATTTAGTAAACACTTACTTAATGATAACCATGTGCCTTTCACTATTGAAGAATTGAAAGTTCTTACACTTCAGTGAGGAAATCATGTAAGCCCAGACCTAAAAATTATCCTTGGTACTTACTTCCTTCTCTTGCATTAACAGCATTCAGTTTATCACCAATTTCTATCCTTTCTACTTCCAAAATACATCACAAACTTATTTACTTCTCTTTATTTCCATTTCTAACACTTTAATCCATCTTCTACATTGGGCTACTATACTGCCTTTTAGCTGGCCTTTCAGCATTCATATTTCTTCTTTCCAATACTTTTTTCTGACTCCAGAAATTAATTTTTTAATGTAGATTTGATATGTAATTTGTAAGCCCTTTTTTTAAGAGAGTTTTTTTCCTATAAAATGTGTATGTATTTGCTGAAGAGTCAGAGAGATAGAAAGTGAGAAATCACCCCCACCCCCACCCCCATGGGGGATGGCCGTGCTGCAATCCCTTCTCCTCTCGGGATTTTGGGCATGCACGGACACATGCCCAGCATGAGTTTCAAGCCGCTGGAAGAATTGAAAGTTCTTACACTTCAGTGAGGAAATCATGTAAGCCCAGACCTAAAAATTATCCTTGGTACTTACTTCCTTCTCTTGCATTAACAGCATTCAGTTTATCACCAATTTCTATCCTTTCTACTTCCAAAATACATCACAAACTTATTTACTTCTCTTTATTTCCATTTCTAACACTTTAATCCATCTTCTACATTGGGCTACTATACTGCCTTTTAGCTGGCCTTTCAGCATTCATATTTCTTCTTTCCAATACTTTTTTCTGACTCCAGAAATTAATTTTTTAATGTAGATTTGATATGTAATTTGTAAGCCCTTTTTTTAAGAGAGTTTTTTTCCTATAAAATGTGTATGTATTTGCTGAAGAGTCAGAGAGATAGAAAGTGAGAAATCACCCCCACCCCCACCCCCATGGGGGATGGCCGTGCTGCAATCCCTTCTCCTCTCGGGATTTTGGGCATGCACGGACACATGCCCAGCATGAGTTTCAAGCCGCTGGGTCTTGGACTCAAACCACGATTGACTACGTGAGAGTCCAGCAACATTACATTACTGTTACACTGTCTGCTGGTCCTGATTTGTAAAACTTATTGAAGGTTCTCTGTTGTTCTTAGATCAAAGCACAAAACATTTTGGACGTTTATAATGCCCTTCATGATATAGGACCCGGCTTTATCTGCTTGTCTCTCTCATCTCATTTTGCCCCCTAAACCACTACATTCCAGCCACACTGTACTACATCTGTTTTTTAAATGCACTGTGATCCTTCCTGTATTACACTCTTACACATACTCTTCTTGTGCTTAGAACACTGCCATGTGCCATCAGGCCCCTACCCCTTAGTTGAGTGTAAATATCACTTCCTTAAGGAACTTTTCCCAGACTGATACTCCTAACACCTGAAACTAAGTCTCCCTGCCAATTGTCTCAAAGCATTCTATATCTTTCCTTCATAGCACTCATCACAGTTTTTCACTCATATCTGTGATTATTAATATCTGTGATTATGAGCGTGATATCTTGCTCTCCTTTCTAGTGCCTGTGAAAGTAAAGATCATGCCTCTTTCATTTTTAGCTATAATTCCAGCACCTATCATGGTGTCTCGTTCTAAATACGTGGTCAAGACTCATTTGTTGAATGAATTATTAGTGTTTGACAAAATGAACTATTGGATCATCAGAAAAGTTATGCATTTTTGCATAGAAAAATACACCATAACTTTTCTGGTAACCCAATATTTAAGTTATACTAAGAATTCTATCCTGTGTAAGCACCATGTTCACATTGTTCAAAACCCTCACTCAGGAAATTGCAGCACATTATAATTAATATTTGACAAATTAGGTATATTTTCAACATTGTTAGCTATGATGAACCTGCAATGATGGATCAACACCTTAATTGAAAGTATGGAAATTAACTACTAATTAGCAAATACATTTAAACGTGTTTTCTCTTTTTCCCTCCCACCTCTACAGCGTCGAGGTCCTCAGCGATCAGTTGATGTAATAGTTTCATCTGCTTTCCTGTTGACCATATCAGTTGTATTTATCTGTTGTGCCCAGGTGAGTTAACTTGCTCCATATAGAAATTAAATAATCAAGGGCTGGCAGGTGGCGTGGTGGTTAAGGGTGCTGGACTCCCACATGACAGATTGCTGTTCGAGTCCCAGACCTGGTGACTTGCTTTCTCACTGTCTCTCTCGCTCTTACTCTGTCCCTCCCTGGTCAAAATTTTAAAATAAATAAATAAAGTTAAAATGATTTTTTTTTTTTTTTTTTTTTTTTTTTGAGGTTTTTCGCTATAGGGTGCGTGCGCTCGCCAGACAAACAGAGAGAGACATAGAGACAGAAAGCGAGAAATCACCCCCCAGGGGGGATGGTCACGCCACAGTCCCTTCTCCATTCTCCTCTTGGGATCTTGGGCACAAATGCACACGCGCCCGGCGTGAGTTTAAGCCATCGGGTCCAGGACTCGAACTGCGGTCGACTACATGGGAGTCCAGCCACATAGCCATGACGCCAATCGCTGGTCCCAAGTTAAAATGATTCTTAAAGAAAAAGAAATTAAACAATCAGATTTATAAAACTTAAAAAGGAATCAAAGCAATGATGTAAGTAAGTCTACTTACACAAGTAGGTTTTGAAATGGACTTTATCAGGTTTTTTTTAGTAGGATAAGTACATGCACTTTATCTGTGTCATGAACAGTGAGTGTATACTCAGATGCTCATTGAATCAACATATAGTAATTAATTTTTTTTAGAGTCTAATTCCCAGAACAAATATATAAGTTGTAAAATTATTACACAAATCTGACTTAGACACATTTAATACTAATTGTTTAATTTCATAACTGAATTGTCATTGTTTCTTGACTGCTACATATTCTGATAAAGAAATCTCAGATTAGTCTGAAGTACAGAAGTAACTCAGGATATATTCTATGCTACAAAGTACAATGCAAAATTTTATTTTAGGTAGTATGATATACTAGAATACATGAAAATTTTGCCTTTTTTTATTTTGCAAGAGAGCATGTACACTTTCTGGAGAGAGAGAAAGAGGGAAAATAAAAGCATCCCCACACACCCCCATAGGGCATGCTCACACCATAATCTCTTCTCTTTTCTCACACCTTTTGAGATTTTGGGCACTCACATACACATGAGGTCTGGGCTTGAAACCATGTAGTCAGCCATGTGTGATCCAACCACCCAAGTACTATGCATGAGCCAACTCTCTTCTGATTTAAAATACTAAACAATGCTGGGGAGGGGTAAACTTTTTTTTAAGGTGTTTGCCATAGGGTGTATTGTGCACACTAGAAACAGAGAGAGAAAGTGAGGAATCCCCCCGCCCCCGTCCCCAGCCAAGCCCTTCTTCTCCATTCCATCTTGGGGAATGTGCATAAGCACACATGCCTGGCTTGGCCCCCAGACCACTGGGTCCAGATTCTAACCATGGTTGAAGTGGAAATTCAGCACCCCAACCACCATGCCACCTTGTGGCCCTGAAAACCCAGCTTTTTAATATACATACGTGAGCTTTTCTATATACATTTTTGCATAGCTGAGCTCACAAGACAGTAAAGGATCAACAATGAAGAGATTATAAAACTAATACCAGAACATTTAAGTATATGCATTAACATATGACAATCCTAGAATAAGAGTTTTAGATACATTGTCAATCTTAATATCATATCCTCGAGAAATTTTATGCTCAAGTAAGGACAGGATATAAGGCCTTACTGGTGTATATCTCTACGCATATTCACATCTGAAGTCAGAATCCTCTAAGATCTGCAGCCTCAGTGAAAAGGTAAATTTTAAAAAACGGTTTGTCTCACAGCACAGGAACACCATAAAGAAGTTCTTGTGGACTCAGGATGGCATGGAAAGGGGGAAAATCTCTCCTAAAAATATATTACTGTAGGTTGCTTTTATTACAGATTTAGGGCCCAAATTGATATAACACATCTTTGTCCTGTATCCCCCATGTCATTAAGTTAATATAAAAAGCAGTCCTAGGCCCCTGGATACCTAGGAGAAACAATACCAAGACTGGCCAAGAATATGGAACTTCAGTATAGACCTGACAGGATTTTCAGATTTCAGATTTCAAAACACTTGAAACAATCCAACATGAGTAAGTCAGCAGACCACCAGCAGTAGGATTAGATCTCTAGCCATTTAGTGAACTTACTAGATAGAAAGTATGTTTGTTAAAATGACTAAAGGTATAGGTAGCACTATGAAAAATGAATAAACAGATTTGAGAAAGAGCCATACAGTACTTGGGAGAAATGAAAAATATGGTTATTGACATTAAAAACACAATGAACAGAATAAATAAAGACAGCAAAGAAATTTGATGAACTGAGAGTTGGAAGAAATGATCTAAAAATAAAGGACAGCAATAAAGGGATGGAAAGAGAAAAGGATATAATGAGACACAGGTAGAGATTCAACATGTGTCTAATAGGAATTCCAGGAGAGAAGAGTAGGGGAGAGTGGTATTTGGAGAGAGACTAGGGATTTTTTTTTTTTTAATTAAAGAAATTCTTTTCAGGCACAAGGAGGTTCTCTAAAACGTCTCCATGTACTAAACTACAAAATAATTTTCTATACCAAATGACTGACCCCATTCAGACCACATGATCTAGCTGTAATGCAGTCAAAGTATAAAATGACAACAACAAAAGTATCATACATTTGGAGGTTTAAAAACATATTTAGAAGTAAATGCTTCAAAAAAGCATAGTATTAAACTGAAAACTACTGGCAAGATGAGAATTTTTTAAAAAGAATACTAGTATGAATTGCTTTGTGCCATTAAAATTGAAAACTGAGGTAGACAAATTTGTAGAAATGCATAGTTTATTAAAACTGACTGAAAAAAGTAACTGAAAACTAGAGGAAACCTAAAAGCAATAGTAGTATTGATTTAGTAGTTTAAAATATGCTATCAACACAAATTTAGGCCCATGGGGTTTTATAGGTAAATTTTATAAAAAATATTAAAATAGACAAATAATCCAAATCTTTAGAGAACAGAAAAATAATCCTCGACCCATTTTGTGTGGCTAATATAACTCATATGAATATCAGAGAGATGGTATAAAAATGGAAAACTATAAATGAATTACATTTACTAACTTAGATACGGAATTTCTCAATACTAGGGAAGTGAAGCCAGAGATTCGGTAACAATAAATATACCATGGTCAAGACAGTTTATCCCTGAAACACAGACTTTCAAAAATCAATTCTTGTCATTTTAAGTTTCTGTAGTTGATTGAAAGAAGTGAAAACACAGTCATGTCAATAGATAAACTGTAGTAGGTTGTCAGAAAATTCATGATGCATTTTTGCATTAAAAAACACGTCCTACCTTTTCTGATGACCCAGTAATTTACAGAGCTAGCCTCATAGTGCAGTGGTTAAGCACTGCGTGAGGAGCCAGATCCCTCATGGCTGACTGCAGTTTGAATCCCAGCCCTAGCAACTTGAAAAACAAACTGGGCACGTGTGCATGTGTGCCCCGAATCCTGGTGGAATGGAGAAAAGAGGAAGAAGGATTGTGGTGTGACCAGGCCATACTCTCTCTGGTGAGCTCACTCTCCCCAAGCAATATTGCACACACCCTCTAGCATTAAAAAAAAAGGGAAAAGACTTTACAAATGTTCAGTAGTGATTCATGATACAAGGACTTGGAAGCACTAGCCTAATCTGATAGAGTACATCTTATAAAATTTAGAGCAAACATTGTATATAATGATATTATTGAGTTACTTACTTGAAAATCAGGAATAAGCTTACCCTCTGTACTACTTCTAGTCAGCATTTTGATGGAGGATATAGAATACAAAGAGATAATTCACAGGAGAGGAACCCAGTGACCAGTAAGTATATGAAACATATTCATCCTCACTAAGTGTGAGGAAAAGTAAAAACAGTGAAAGAGCATTTTATGCCTATCAGATTTAGCAGATGTTAAGAAGATGGATAATAACAAGTAAGGACAAAAATGAGAACAAAGAGAATTCTAATGCACTGCCTGACAGTATAAATTAGTACAACTGTTTTAGAGATAAATAGGCAGTATCTAATAAAGTTGAAGATAGCAATACCCAAGTACCCAGTAATTTTACTCCGCTGATATTAACTCCTAGAGAAAGTTTTGCATGTGTACAAGGGGACACATATTATAATAAAAACATTTTTACAACATTGGAACAACAAAATATATAGTAATTGGTAGGATAAGCCAGTAAATTGTGTTGGTTCTTTCATGGTAATGTCTTTAAGGATGTATATGTAGCTAAAATAAAAAGCCTTTACGGAAAAGATAAAGGATTTATTACCTCCAGGGTGGGATTCTTGGTACTAGAGATGAGGATGAGGGAAGAATTTTAAAGGGTATCCTCTGACTCTGTGATGTTTCATTTTTCAAAAACCTGAAATAAATATTGTAAAATGTGTTAGATTTCACAAAACTAAATCAAGGCCCCCTGGATATTGATACATTGTACTGTATACTTTTGAAGTGCTTAAAATACTTGATAATGAATGCAGAGGGTGTTCCAAATGTAATAATACATATATGAACAGTCTACATGAAGTAAATATTTTTCTTTAAAAAAGAAATTGTTTGAATCACATTGCTGCTTCATGTGCCTTTCTTTGTACACTTTTAGCTGCTTCATGTCCATGAGATCTTCCTTGATTGTCACTACAATTGGGAACTGGTAATCTGGTGCATCTCCTTAACACTTTTCCTTCTGAGATTTGTTACTCTTGGATCAGAAACAAGTAAAAAATATAGCAATACCTCAATATTACTTACTGAACAGGTGAGTATGCATCTTTATCATATTATAAGTTAATGTCTGATCTACATATTAGGTTAAAATGTTTTTGTTTACTTCATGCTTTTCAGAAACATGTTTCTGCCTTGATTCAGATGTTAAATGCAATCCACTGTTTTTAGGCCCATTTTCATTTGATAAGACAGTACCATTTATAGAAATGATGGATTTTTAAACCATGAGTATGATATGTTTGCTTTGCAGCATAGAATCCACATTCACATATGTACGAATTCCTATTCAATAGAAAAAATAAAAGCATAATGATTTCAAAGGTTGATTTTGTTTTGTTTAAATTTGTTAATTATTTTTCTCTCATATTTTGTAGAAATTATATAAAGAAACATTGTCAGTGAACTGGCTGGATAGTTTAGTTTGGGACAGTTTGATTTTAAAGAATCAGTAACCCTGTCAAATGCTCAAAGGGGGAAAGGGAGAGTAGCCAACAGAGATAAAGATCTCTTAGAAAGTATACTTGGACCTCATAGAATTGGACAAATTGAGTCACTTCCTTTTAACTTGTTCTAAAGGTAGTAGTTTCTCATTTCTGCTCTTCTCTGCCTTTCTTCAAATGTTCTTCTGTAGACCTGCTTACCCTGTAATTTTGGTTATATATGGTTTTGTTTTGTCTCAGCATGAATTTTGGGGGTATACCCCAGCCTAATCAGATGTGGCTGCCAGATTGGGGATGGGAAGGTATAATTAAATGGGAGAAACACAACTGCTTAGGCCTGCTTCTTCCACAGTCTTAGAGCATTTTTCAAAGACAGGAACTATAGGCAGGGCAGGTACCCCAAAGTTGTCTAAACAGAGTGGATAACAAAAAAATTCAGTTTTCTTAGTAGCTTTCAAAATAAGAAGTCACAAACCAATTGATGTAGTTTATTGTCATTATTATTCATTCTTTAAGTTGGTTTGACTCTGCAACTAAAGTGTCTTGCCTTTTAAACAGTGCCATCCAAATCTTTTTTGTTTTGGCTTTTGATTACATTTAGAGAGTGTTTAAGGCCCAGCAACAGGGTACAGGTTGTAGAGTGCCACTGTGCAATACGAAGACTCACAGGAGACCTGGGTTTGGATCCTGGGTCAACCTGGACAGACAGGGCACATGCCTGTCGCCCTGGCTGGAAGGCATGGGGGAGGATTGTGGTGTAGCAAGACTATGTCAGGAGTTCCTGTCTTCTTCTCTCTCTCATGAAAGAAAAAGAAGTGAATATTTTTGTTTCGTTTTAGAGAAATTTTTGCTATAGGGCATGTGCACTCACCAGAGAGACAGAGAGAGACAGAAAATGAAGGATGGCCATGCCACAATCCCTTCTTCTGTCAGGATTTTTGGCATGCACCCACACATACCTGGCGTGAGTTGAAGCCTCCAGATTTAGGACTTGAACCACCGTCAGCTACGTGGGAGACCAGTGACATAACCATTTATACTGGTCCCCAAATGATTATTTTTTAAAAGTACTGGAATAGCTTTGTGGCCTGATAGTTGGGGTGGATGGACCCCATGTGACTGACCACACAGTTAAAGCCCCAGACCCAGCAGCTTGAGAAACATGCAGGGTGCAAGTACATGCATGCCGCAAATCCCCAAAGGAGGTAGAAACAGAAGGGACTGCTGAGTGACCGTTCTCCATGGAGGGTGCTTTCTTTTCTTTCCCTCTCTTTGTGTCTTTGTCTCTCTCTACCAAGTGCAAAACCCCTCTAGCAAAAAAGGAAAAATTAAATTAAAAAGTATTTAACATTATTTTTATTATAAAATAAGTTTATTATAGGAAATTTGAAATATAAGGTATAAAGAATATTAAAATTATCTATAATCTTAATGCCCAGAGAATCACAGTTAGTATTTTAGTAAGTATCTTTCAAGTCCTTTTAAAATGTATAATTATTATGGTGTTTAGTATTTTTCTTTACTGTTTCTTATAAAAGATAAACCTCTACTTGAAAATGGAGAAGAAACCTAACAAAAAAGAGGAACTGACACTAGTGAATAATGTTTTAAAGCTGGCTACTAAGTTGCTAAAGGTAAGAATAAAACTGAAAATGGATGCAATGTAGAATCTTAGTCTTCTGTTACAGAGTAGGTACTACTTTGTTTTTGGTTTTCATGATCACCTAAATTGCTTCCAAATTATATTCACACACATTCATGCAATTTACATTTTATTTCTCATTGCAAAAATAATCAAAGTAACCCAAATAATTTATTTGAAATTATTAACTTTGATTGTTTGTTTATTTTAATTTGGTGGGGGTAAGGGGGAGAGAAAGAGAAAAAGCAAGCCGCTAGGTTTGGGACTTGAAAAGTGGTCAGCCATGTGTGAGTCCAGCGCCCTTAACCACCACACCATCTGTTGGCCCCATGCTTCTTAAAACTTAAAATTTTGGTTTTTTTTTTTTTTTTTTTTTTTTTTTTTTTTGAGAGGTTTTTGCTATAGGGCACCCTCCAGAGGGGATGGTCATGCCGCAATCCCTTCTCCTCCATTCTCCTCTTGGGATCTTGGGCACACACGCACACGCGCCCGGCGTGAGTTTTAAGTCACCGGGTCCAGGACACAAACCGCGGTCGACTACATGGGAGTCCAGCGACAGCCATTACGCTAACTGCTGGTTTCCAAATGTTTGTATGTTAACTTGGAAATTTTTTTTTTTTTGTATTTCTCAAAGCACTTATTTGCTTGACTTTAGTTTAAAACATGGTAATATATGATTATTATAATAAATACATATTAACAATAAAGATTTAACTTTCAATTCATTTTTGGTATTAAAAAATACAGTTTTGTGTTCTTTATATTTGACTCGTAATAATAGCTTTTGGGAGTAATTTAATAAAATATTTTTACCACTGCTCTGCAGTGTTAGAAATGTTCTTTCTTAAAAGGAAAATTCTTTTAAAAGCTCAATTTCTGTGATCAGTTGAATATAGTTCTTAGAGATATTCAGAAGTTTTCAGAAAAAAATGGTATGGAATTAGTTGCGGCTCAGTGTTATGGTTAATTCTGCAGTCAACTAAAAAATATTAATTGGGTGCAGACTGCACCTCATAGTATATTAAGCCTTGAAAGAGTTTGGAAGCTGAGGTGGGGGCAAGGGGCATAATAAAGTAAATACATTTAAGTTTCCTGAGGAAGACCATGGTATTTAAATAATAAGCAAGACAACACAGACAAGAGTGTAGGCACTGCGCTAGAAAAGAGAGGGCTGTAAATATGAGATTTAATGAGCAGCCATACTCTCCGACTGGAGGGAAGTATAAAAATAGCTAGAATACAAAGCACAATGGTGTGATCCTTCTTGATCACACATGGTCACCTACTGCGAAACCTAGGACCTAAGGTAGATACCTTCTCTCTTATTGTTTGTGGTCAGGAAACGCTCAGGCCCATGATTCAGCTTCTCAGTTTTCTTCCAGTTTGTCTCCTCTATCCTGTCAATACTGCTCTATCTCCAGAGTTTATTATACACTAAATTCCTTAAAACTATTCCTGCTTCTGGATCTCACTGCTCTCTAATCTGTTTTCCACATTGCTGACCTAGTGATCTTTCTCACACGCACAGCTGATATGCTGTTCCTCTCTGTAGTAAATTCCTTTAGTGTCAGTCTGTCAGCGCATTCTGCCTAAACATAGTTTTGACTTAAGTAGCCAGCTTTATAAGTATAAAACACTTCCTTCCTTGTACTTGGGCTTAAGCCATGCTGAGCAATCTGGAGCAATTCAGATGTGTCGTGTTCTTGTCTTATGGAATACCTATTCTCCCCCACCCATGAAGTGTTAGAAGTGCCCGCCTTTTTGGGTCTACTCCTTTTTATCCACACTTCTGTAATGGGACTCCATATTTGAGGGGTTTTTTTGCATGTTCTCTAAACTCTAGTGCTTTATCTCAGGGACTGAATCTTTTTTTTTTTTTTAACTATTATTTATTTTATTTACTCATTCATTTTTTAATTTTACCAGAGAGAGACAGAGTTTCAGCATGAGAGAGAGAGGAAGCAAGAAAGCAAGCCACCAGATTCAGGACTCGAACCTTGGTCGGCCATGTGGGAGTGTCCAGAGCCTTAACCACCACGCCACCTGCTGGTCCCCTAAGGGACTGAATCTTAACTTCCCAACATAGAGTAGAATTATATAGCCCTGGAATAAAGTAGAATTTTATATATTTGAGTCAGTCAGTTAATTAATCTATGTATAGTTGATACACCACATAACATTTTAGTCAACAGTTGACTGCATGTAGGGTGTGGTGGTCTTATTAGATAATAAGCTATTATATACCCTGGGTATCTAGGGGGCTATGCCGTCTAAGTTTGTCTAAGAACATGATGACGTTCTCAAAGTGACAAAATCACCTAACATCTTTCTCAGAATGTGTTCCTGTCACTGAGCAACACATAATTGTATTTGAACTTGAATTAACTCTAAGAGTGGTTTTTACTTATATATTAATATTGTCAGAAAATTTAGCTTATTAAATGTCTGATTCTTCTGTAAAAAGATAAAGCTTTTGGTTTCTATTTTAGCTCTTACGCTAAAAAGTATTCTCTAATGTCTTTATAGCCACCATAAATACTTTGCTAATCATTCCTTTGGAACATCAGATACAAATTTAGTTACAGCAGTCTTTTAAAGGAAGTCTCTTTTATTTAAAAAATTAAAACTACTGCTAAAATTTACTTATTTCAAGTTTAACCAAGCTTATCCTTTCTAAAAGCATTTATAACTTTAAAAAAGAGTGTCTTTTAAAATCTTCATTGTATATTGCTCTGAATTAGTTTTAACTAATAAGTCTTATTGGATCTGGAACTAATGTTTTTTTTTTTTTCTCTTCTGCTAGGAATTGGATAGTCCCTTTAGATTATATGGGCTTACGATGAATCCGCTGCTTTATAATATCACCCAGGTTGTCATCCTGTCAGCTGTTTCTGGTGTTATCAGTGACTTGCTTGGATTTAATTTAAAGGTAAAAGCTTCAAAGTATATTTTTCTTAGCACCCTATGGAATTTTCTTGACACTTATTTTACCCTAACAGTTTCTTTAACTTTATTTTCTCTGAGAGAGAGAGGAGCAGACACCCTAACAGTGTCCTCAAGTTACAGTCCACCCCTAGTCTCAGCTGGCCTGGATCATAGACATGTGTGTACAGGACACAGACCACAATCTTCCCTGTGTAGGTCTGTTGTCTTACTGCTGCACCCATCGTCTGTTCCTGTTCTGTCACACTCTTCTCACATGCACCATAATGGTGTCATTTTGATAAGATCATACACGATTAGTGAAGATAATTTCACTTTTAATTTTAAAGAACAATATATATTTATAGCTTATAATACTACTAGCACTCCTAATTTAGAACAGTATTCATTATAAATAGGATCCTTGCACAGGATCATTTATTTTTTACTCTTATGCAGGGTCTTCAAAAAGTTTGTGGAAAAGTGAAACTACTTGTTTTATTTTGTTGCAAAAAATTGTTGTAATCTGTGCATAGTTATTTTAAAATATACATTTTCGAAGAACTTTTTTTTTTTTAACTTGTTATTGTTATAGGGCACATGTGCTGTCCAGGGACAAAGAGAGGGAGAAGGAAAGTGAGATATTGTCACCCGAGGGGATGGTCACACCACAATCTCTTCTTCTCCATTCTCCTCTTGGGATTTTAGGCACATGAACACACTTAACTAGCGTGTTTTTTAACCTGCTGGGTCCAAGACTCGAACTCAGATTCAGCCATGTGGGATATAGGCCCTTACTTTCCACAGTATCTGTTGGCTTCTCTGATCTTTTGGACATTTCTCATATAATCTGAATTTTTTAGGTGATAGTAAAGAAAAAGAAGAATTCTAATTCTATTTCTGGCCAAAAGTTATATTATTATCTATGAAACAATGCATATGTCTTCCAGTATATGTACTGCTACTAAGAAGGTGTAGTGGAAAGTCATGTTAAATAAGTAGCATACACGTATATTGACATTCCCAATGAAAAAAGAAAGAAAATTTTGATTTTCATACTTTTGTTTGTGTTTAAGGTCAGTTCTTAGAAACAGAATGATGAAAGAGTTAAAATATTGGAACCTGCACTTATTCGTGAATGAAAAAAAAAATTTTTTTTTGAGAGTTTTCCTACTCTAGGTCACATACACTCACCAGAGAGACAAAAAGCGAGAAATCACCTCCCAGGGGGGCTGGCCACAGCACAAACCCCTCTCCAGTTTTCTCTTGGGATTTTGGGCATGCACGCACACACCTGGCATGAATTTTAAGCCACTGTGTCTGGAACCAAAACTGTAGTTGACTATATGGGAGTCTAGTGACGCAACCATTATGCCATCCACTGGTCCCCATGAATGAAATTTTTAAAATAGCATTATATGGGGGCCAGCAGGTGGTGTGGTGGTAAAGGCGCTGGATTCCCGCATGGCCGACTGCGATTCGAGTCCCAAACTGGCAGCTTTGCTTTCTCACGTTCCTTCTCTCTCTGTCTCTCTGTGATCTAATTAAAAAATAAATAAAATTAAATACTTTTTTTGAAAAAGGATTATATAATTTAAATTTTGATATTAAAACTCACTATGATAGTCACTATTTCTGTTTGTTTGTTTTTCCTCTAGCTGTGGAAGATTAAATCATGACAATTCACAGAAAGGATGTAGCCTCTTTTCCAGAATAAGAGTACTGACTAAGTTGCCTGACAGCAGTCCCTGATTCTTTGCTACAGGAATCTCAGCTGGGAAATTGAAGTGTTTACATCAGACTGTCTCGTGCAATTCTTATATTTATTTTACTTGTTCACTGTTCTTTTTTTACATTTATTTTAGGCTTTATATTTTATTTTTAAGCATTGATGTATTTAGATGTTGAAAGGGTGATAAAACTGATACCCATATACTTGAGATCCTGGTAATTGTTCATGAATAATTGACAGAGTGACATATTGTGAAAATAGAAGCCATTGCTAAGCACCGTTTCTCCATCATTGCCGTGAACTTGCCTTACTTGAGGAAAAAATCTTTAGCTTTGGAAAATTGCATTGGACTCAGCCAAAAACATACAGCATGTTCTTTGGTAGCAAGATCTAATCAGGGTTTCTTTTGAATTATTTCGTGACAATGCCAGGATCTAAACTGATTAAGCTGCAGTTTAAACACCCTTCAGTATTAATATATATGGTATTGTATAACAGGTCAACAAGTGCTCTTTGATGAAAAAACTCGTAATAGAGCAATAATTGTAAATGGTTACCATACTGTAAGATATTTTGATAAAAATTAACTAGTAATAATTGTATTTATTTGAAACACTGGGCTGTTTGCACAGCTCCAACTGTGCATGCTCAAAATGTGCACTTTTTAAAATTGTTACTTTCAATGCGTATCTTTATATGGGATATGTTATAGTGTACTAGGGCATGATATTGGTATCCTTTTGAGTGAGGTATATACTCATCTCACAAGTGAAGTGCCTATTGATATTACTAAAGTACGTTATGTTTACTCAAGTAAAATAATTTTCTCCCCATGGTACACTATAGTGTATGCTAGTCATACCACGCTTAAGTGAACAACTTGAGAATAAGGTGAAGAATCAGTAAAAGATTCCTCTGATTGCTATTTATAAAACTATATCCAAATTTTCAAAGAAAACAGCTTCAGCTTGCAAACTCTATCCCTCTAAACTTAATCTGGTGCATTGCCCCCACCCCCATTATATAAGGGCTATTTTAGATGCTTTTAACCTAGAAGGGTAACCACCACATCCTCTGCAAAATAATATACCTAGTGTCCGATGAGAACTTATCATGTTGGCATGTTAGGTAAATAGGGCGAATATGATAGTTTCTTACATTGGGCCTTGATTTTAAGTTGTCATATTTGTACAGTCGAGAGTGTTTTAGGAATTTCATGAAACATGCAATATTTTTGCAATTTGTTTTTAAACTGGACATCTGATTTTTAAAAACCTTTATTTGAAACAATCTAGGCCTTTCTTGGTGCATAGTGTATCATGTTGACTATCCTCATATTTTTACGGTGTTTGAAGAATTTAAAATAATTAATTGTAAATAATTTCTTGGCTTGGTGCAGTTCTGATCCCCAGATCATAATCTTAAAGTCAGGATCGTGTGGAGAACAGAGCCATGTCACGTTACTTTGCTCTTACCATTCCTCTTGATCAGCCTCAATCTAGCCTCATTATGTAGTGTATTTTCTTCCTGTAGAAAACCACAGAAAAAATTTTGTTTTATTTCTTATGTTCTAATGTGTTTAATAATGACCAAAGTGCATTCTGAGTTTTTTCAAGGAATGTATTACTGGAGCTTTAAGAACATATTTAGTTTCTCATGTGAACAATTAGGCTTTGTCTGATATGTTTCTTCTTCCTCTACTTGTCTAATGTTGAGGTTGTTTTTAGGAATTATATTTTATAAACTTTTTCAAAATAAGGTACATACCTATACAGAACTTAACATTTTGCACAGAATATATCAAATATATTTTGAGAAAAAAAAAAAGTACAGCATGAGTTCTGTTAGGAATAAAAGATGAAACTATTGTATCTCAAAAAAAAACTTATTTCAGAATGGAAATATTTTTGAGAAAAATAGCTGAGTATACTGATTTAGGAAAATGCTTGTTTTAGACTGAAGTTCAGTTTAACTTAGAGTTGAGGGTTGATTAAGTGCAGTATACCTCTCAACAACTTATGAATATGTTGAATTATGTCAATAATGTGGGCAGCATTTGAATAGTAAAAGGAAAACGTTCCCATTTTAAGCAGTTTCATAACATTAAGAGAACTGTTCTCAAATTAGAAAAATTGACATTGCTGCCTTTAAGAATACCATGAATGTAAGAAATTGAAAGAAATTGTAAGATATCACATTATATAGAAAAGACAATTCAGAGATAGAATTGTGGCAGATGTTGTGTGTTAACTGTTGTTTCTTTGCCACATGTGTTGTATTTGAAAGTTTGAACAGCAAATTTAAAATAAAACATTCTATGACTGACAGTGTTTTGTTTTAATTTTCAAGTCATATATTTCTGTTGTAATTTTATGCTGATTATTTCATAAACTTAGTTACAGCTGTTAGATTTGGGAGGAGTAAAAACTACATTTTTAAAGCTTCCTCATATTTTAGATTTCATTATGATTCTCAGACATGAAAGAAGAATAAATACTGCCTCCTTTTTATCACCAAAAATGATACTTCATTACTAATGTTTTCTTATTTATTTGTATTTGAATACAGAAAACTGGATGTAGCCTGTAATATGAAAACTCATGGTCACAAGATAGTGTTCTTTTTATTTATTTATTTATTTTTGGAGAGGTTTTTTTTTGCTATAGGACGCATGCACTTTCCAGAAAGACAGAGAGACAGAAAGTGAGAAATCCCCCCCAGCGGGTATAGCCACGCTGCGATACCTTCTCTTCCATTCTCCTCTCGGGATCTTGGGCACACACACACATGTGCCCAGCATGAGTTTAAGCCACCGAGTGAGTTTAAGCCACCATGTCTGGGACTCGAACCACAGTCAGCTACATGGGAGTCCAGCAATATAGCCATTACGTCCACTGCTGGTCCTGATAGTGGTGTTCTTAAAGAACAAGTTTGCAACATGAATTTGCCATGAAAGGTGATAACCAACAGTAGGATGGTTAAGCATTTCACTATTTCTATTATCTGACTGGTACCAGTATTCATAGGACTTAAGTTAATCAGGAACTATTAACTCAAGAGCACTTTTAAACTTACTTTAAGCTTAGAATCGGCTCTTTTAATGATTCTTCAGACTTCAAAAATAGAGCAATATGCCTGGCACTTCTATTATATTTTTTTTTTATCACTTAGAAGACTAATTCTCAACCATTTCTCTGCCCAGCCTATCTAAAATATTCAACAAATGTTTAGCAATAGCATTAATTTCCCATAGTACTTATCTCCTGGGGAATGGACTGGGGAGAGAATTTAGGAGACTACTATAGATAGGAAAAGCCAAACTGGTGTTCCTGCTCTTAGACATTGCCCTACACAACCCTTCTGATGCCAGATTCTCTGGTAGAACCCAGCTGGTGTCCTCTAACTCTATTTTTACATTATCTACCAGGACAGATTCCATAGGCTGAGGCCCAATCTCACAAGACTGCCCTCACCTCAGATGCCAGTTGCAAACCCCATGTTATGATCCGTGCTTCTCATCAGCCAGCTATAAATTAGGGCTCTCACAGACCCTTGTTGAGTTTGATTAATTTGCTAGAGCAATTCAGAACTCAGAGACATGCTTGTGTTTACTGGTTTATTATAAAGGATACAGATGGAAGAGATGTATAGAGCAAGGTATGAGGGAAGGCACATAGCGCTCCGATGCCCTCTGTGGGATGTACTACCCTCTAGGAACCTCCATGTATTTGGCAACCCAGAAACTTTGAATTCCATCGTTCAGAGATTTTGTGGAGGTGTCATCACATTTCATAATTATTAACTTCCATTTCCAGACCAATGGGAGGGATGAGGGTCTGGAAATGGGAGTTAATGCCTCAAGATTCTTCTGGGTTGTCGGAAAAATCATGACTCATTTTTACATAGAAAAAAATACATGAAGAGTTTTCCAACAACTCAATAATCATTAGTTGGTCTTTTAGTGATGAGCCCCCATCCAGGATTCTGCCACAAGTCATCTCATAAGAACTAAAGACCCTCTTATCACCCAGGGAATTCCAAAGCTCTTAGGAGTTCTGTGTCAGGAACTAGGGTCAAAGTATTAGAACAAAAGATTTCTCCTCACACATCTGTCACTCGGGAAATTATAAAGATTTGAGGAGCTCTGTGCTAAGTACTCAGGGCAGAAACTATATTATTATACAGGTAGTACAGATAATGCTTTCAAAGAAATATTCCCCAAGTGATTTGAAAATTTATTCCACCTGACTCTCCTTACCACCTTGAGAACTACTATGTTAAGATCAGAAATTTTAGGGGCTGGCAGGTGATGTGGTTAAGGGCTCTGGACTCCCACATGACCGACCATGGTTCAAGTCCCAGATCTGACAACTTGCTTTCTCACTTTCCCTCTCTCTCTCACTCTGTCCCTCTCTGGTCAAATTTAAAAATAAATAAAGTTAAATAAAATAATTCTTTTTCTTTTTTTTTGGAGAGGTTTTTGCTATAGGGTGTGTGTGCTTACCGGACAGCCAGAGAGACAAAAAGTGAGAAATCACCCTGCAGGGGGGATGGCCACGCCACAATCCCTTCTCTCACGATCTTGGGCACGCACGCACACGCACCTGGTGTGAGTTTAAGCCACCGAGTCCGGGACTCAAACCACGGTCGACTACATGGGAGTCCAGCGATATAGCCATTACGCTAACTGCTGGTCCCAATAAAATAATTCTTTAAAGGAAGAAAGATCAGAAATGTTATATAAATTCCATGAGGTCTTAACTGTATTCAGCACTAAATAGTGCCTGATACACAGAAAATTCTCATATTTACTGACTGAATGAATGAATGACATGAGATGAATAGGACCTTAGTCATCACCTAGTCCAAAGACCTAATTTTACCGGATAAAAACACAGGCAGAAGAGGTTAAGAAGCTTACCCAAAATTGCACAGCTGGTCGATGACAAAACCCAAACTCATCCCTTTTTTGAGTATATTCTGTGGTAATATCTTTGTGTAAGCATTTGATGCCTCTTAACTGATCAAAATACTTAATCATAGGAAAATATTCAGGGAAGAAGGATACTGATCCATTTCCTATCGGTATGTCTAGTGAGGTCATACGTAAACTAATAGATCTTGACAATAGGAAAAATCAGAATTCATCTTGACATCTCCCTATTCAGTTCTATGCAGTGTGCTGTATTAGGGGATAAAACAGACTTTGGTTAGGTGCCCAGCGTATCGTTGTATTCTTTTATAAGACTAAGCAAATGACTCAACGTCTGTAATTTGATTTTCTCAGCTGTAAATTACAGTAATGCTATCTTATAGGGCTATTAGGATTAATAAGATAACATGTAAATCACCTACACAGGAACTGACATGTTTTGGTTGTGCAGAAAGATGGTTCCCTTTCCCAGAAGAAAAACAAGTAATTCCCTAGGACAATTAACAAAAACTTCCAGACCCTCTGGTGGCATAATGGTTAAGGCCCAAATCCCAAAAGGAGAAATAGAAGAGGAGTTGTGATGCGGCCATCCCCCATGGGAAAGTCCCAGCTTTCCCTTTCCCTGGTGAGCACACATGCCCTCTGGCAAAATTTAAAAAACAACAACAAAAACACAAGCTGAACCATTTATTTTACATAAGTTATATGCAAGCTTATATATAAAATAAACATAATCATGCTTTATATAAATTATCATACATGAAGAATTTCTCTTAAAAGTCGAATTTTCCTTTTCTTCCTACACAAACATGCTAAAATGTGGGAAGAAAGTTTTCTCACCCTTTTGTAAGCTAGCTTATATCCAATTATGAACAATTTGGCTAAATTCTCAGGTGTATATGGCACACATCTCGGCCTCATTTATATGTGGATACTCTTTAACAACCTAGAGTCTTATCTTCTACCTGCTCTCAACCTTAAAATGTCTCGCTGTTCATACTCTGAGTTCCTGGAGAGCACCTGATTTGACTCTACAAAGCATGCTTATCAAGATTTAACTGGGGGGACCAGCAGTTAGCGTAATGGCTATGTTGCTGGACTCCCATATAGCCAACTGTGGTTCGCGTCCCGGACCCGGTGGCTTAAACTCACACCGGGTGCATGTGCGTGCGTGCCCAGGATCCTGAGAGGAGAATGGAGGAGAAGGGATTGCAGTGTGGCCATCCCCGCTGGGGCAGGGGGGGGGGGGGGT
>NW_006159500.1:1187876-1194438 GCF_000334495.1 Tupaia belangeri chinensis | reverse complement strand
AAAATCCCCCCCCCCCCCAAAAAAAAAAAAAAAAAAAAGATTTAACTGGGGACCAGCAGATGGAGTAATGATTATGTCACTGGACTCCCACATGGCTGACCACAGTTGGAGTCCTGGACCCAGCAGCTTCAAACTCAACACTGGGCACGTGTGTGTGCATGCCCAAAATCCCAAGACAAGAATGAAGGAGAAGGAATTACAGTGTGGTCATCCCCTCTGGGAGGTGATTTCTCACTTTTTGTCTCTAGCTGGCAAGGGCACATGCCCTACAGCAAAAATCTCTTAAAAAAAAAGGCTTAACCATAACTTCTGAGTCTTAGCTATGTTTTTTTTTCATCAATTCATGTTCATTTATATGTTCCCTACAATGGATCTTCCAAACCTCTTTTATTATCCTCAAGCTCATCTCTCACATCCTGTAACTATCAGCCTTTTCTCCTCTAATTTTACAGAGCAGATAGAAATCATTAAGCATGAACTGCGCTATCTCTTCCCTTCAGCTCTTTGGAAGAGATGTTCTCTGAAGCCAATTTTTCTTCAGTGCTCAGGATTCTGTCCCAACCCACCTATGTGATGCCTCCTCGGTTTCCTTCTGCCATCATCTTTAATCGTTCCCTGTCCTGATTTTGTTATAAATCAGATTTCAATGAGATGGACTTGAGCCCAGAGTATGGGAGAACTATTTAAGGTGCATCGGTCAGATGGACCAATAGTGTGCTAGGTGTCATGATGAGCACTGTCTACACTCTGCCTTCATCTGCACAAAGCAAGAAATTTTGCCTGTCCACCAAGCTTCGTTGGACAGTGTCACTTCACCCAGCCAAAACTGAATGGATCAGTGATTGGGCCCAAACCTAAAGCAGCCAGCCATTTATGGACCGTTAGCCTATGGGACCAGCTGGGCCAGGAGCATTGCCCAGTAGAAGCACTCTATCCTTGATGGTGTCTTGCCAACCTGGTTGGTTTTTCTTGTACTGCAAATATGAGGTTAGGGCACACTGTCTGCAGACAGAATTGCTAGAAAAACAGAGACCCAGGGACCAGCAGTTAGCGTAATGGCTATGTCGCTGGACTCCCATGTAGTCGACGATGGTTCATGTCCCGGACCCGGTAACTTAAAACTCAAGCTGGGTGTGTGTGCTTGCATGCCCAAGATCCCTAGAGGAGAAGGGAGGAGAAGGGATTGCGGCGTGGCCATCCCCCCTGGAGGGGTGATTTCTCGCTTTCTATCTCTCTGTCTGTCTGTCTGGTGAGCGCACGTGCCCTATAGCAAAAACCTCTCCAAAGAAAAGAAAAACAGAGACCCAGAAGAAGCCATGTTTAAACAAAGCCACAAGGTAGAGGAAATAGTGATAGTGGAGAAAGGAGAAGAAACAAACAAGACACTGCCCTCGACTGGCAGAGGCAGAGAAATGTGTGTGATAGCTTGGCAGGTTGTGCGACCCCTCGAGCTGGTTTCAGACTGTAGTAGCCTCATTTTGCTACTGAATTGTCCTCAATTGTGATGCCAGATGTCTCCATTTATCCTGATGATAAACCCTTATCACCTGAAGTTCCTAAACACTGACTCAACCGGAAAGATCTCACACAACTGCCTGTTCAATCTTAAGCCTGTTTTCTTCTCTAATTGCCTTTCCCTCTGCATCTTTTACTCATACCTATTTAAATATAGTACCTGCTTGGCTATCTACCCTATTGACACTTTAAACATATTTAGGGCTTCTATGTCCATAAAACAGTTATCAATCTCAGGGCTAAGTGTTTTTCTCATTCCTTCCTTTTTATAATGTTAGCCAATTCTGTTTATTCAACAGATGTTCTGAAATGAAACGTAGTGACTTGTTTTCTTTTTTGCCTTTAAAGCTAAATCCAATTCTTACTATTAAATTTAGTCATTGAATTTCTGTAGTTATTTAATCATCTCTTTGACAGGTTTTTGGAGTTTTGGGATTGTGTTTTAATCTTACTCCAATTCTCCTATCAGTTTTTAACATTTTTGACAATTTCCAGTGTCCCAACTTTGGCACTAAGAGGTGTGCTTTAAGTCAAAACAGCTTATTGCCGAAGGCGATGGGCAGTTTGCATCCCTTGAGATCTATATACCCACTGATTGCAAATGCATTTACTAGCTTTTGCCTGGAAATGCAGTCTTTGAGCTGGCAGCAATTCTGCCTTCTATTTATACCCTTCCTCTTGCTGTCAGCCAAAATTGCTGGGTCAGGTTAGTGGTGCTGAAAGATTCTCAGAGCATGAGTTCTGCTGTTTTAGGAGAGAGGTTAGGGTAAGAGGTCAGCCTAGGAAATAAGGGAAATGCACCAGGTACTTTTAAACACCCCAATTTTATTCCATTTTTCTTTCATCCATCCCATGAATAGTTTTTGAATATTTTGTGCTAGGCACTGAACGAGCTGCTAGGAATATAGAAATTAAAATATCATCCTTTCATTTAAATTGGGAGCCAGAAGGTGATACAGTTTTAAAGACAAACTACAGTGAGTGGCAAGCATGTGCTGTAATGGCGTTGTCAGGGTAAGTAGCGCATGCACAGTTTAGTATGACTGGATAAAATGATGTGCATTGGCAAGGGCTGGGAGATGGTGCTGGGAGGTGACTTTGTGAAACCAAGGAATTCGAATCTTATCCTTGAAGATGAGGATGTTAGAATTTTATTCTCAAAGATGAGGACGTATCTGGCATGTCCCTGTTGCTTGGTGAGTACAACACTGAGGTGTCGTTCTTTGTTAGGATAGTTAGTATAACAGCTCCACACTGAGCTTTACTTATTTTTAACTTAAAGTTTACTATATGTTAACAATCCTAATTGATATGCCAGAATTTCTGTGTGATTTTAGAAAAGCATACTTGGTACAAATTTGTATCCAAGGGTATATTTGTGTGTGTATATGTGTGTGTGTGTGTGTGTGTGTGTGTGTGTGTGTACACACATACATAATTAGGTTGACCTGTTTCTTTCTACGTGCTTGGATACTGGAGTTAATTTATAATTAGTTGCAAAGGGACATCATTTTTAAAACTGATAGAATGGTCCAAGTCATTCTGCACTATAGTAAAGATCACAGATGGCCTCTGGAATCTGCAGAGCTGGGATTATCTTGCAGTACATGTATGATCTTGTGCAAGTTGCTTAGCCTCCCTATTCCTGGCCTGTAAAATGAGATTGAGAGTAGCTAATGCTGGAGCCATATGTGGTTCTTGTGAGTATGGAATTAGAAAGGCTGTGTAGGGACCAGCAGGTAGTATAGTAGTTAAGGCACTGGACACTCCCACATGGCCGACCATGGTTTGAGTCCCAGACCTGGTGGCTTGCTTTCTCATTTTCCCACTTTCTCTGAATCTCTCTGTGTGTATCTCTGTCTTGTCAAATGAAAATAAATGAATGAATAAATAAAATTAGATAGAAAGGCTGTGTAACAGGCATAGTCTTGCTCCACAACACTCCTCTGCCATACAACTTCAGCTAACTTGTTTAAAATCAAACTCATTCTGGTTTTGAGCACTTACTAAAAGAGTAACAAGGATCAAATTATGTTTGGAGACGCTCCTCTTCCTGATTGATAGAAAAAACCCAAGGCATTCATTCAGTTAGTTCCTGGGAAACACACAAACCATGTGACCCTTACTCTCTAGCACCTGTTCCTCCATCTCGATGCTTCCTGCTGCCCAGCCAACTCCACCTGTGCCTGTTAGGCATGGATGCTCCAGTCAGCTCAGAGATGCTCCCATAGGGGTCCTCCCTGCTGACCCCAGGCTCAGCTTCAACATCTCACCTCAGATTCAAGGCCTCCAATCTTAGTGCCCATCTCCTTCCACATACACCCCACAGCTAAGCTCCATTGGTCACATCTGCAGCCAGCCTTGGGGATCAGCCCCTCTACCAGCCACACCTACCTCCTCAGTCTTCATTATCTGTTCTCAGTACATCAGACTCTTATCCCTAAGCCTGGCTAACAAGTTGTCTTCTGGGGCCAGTAAATGGCATGGTGGCTAAGGTGCTGGACTCCCACATGGCTGACCACAGTTTGAGTCCCGGACCTGGAGGCTTGCTTTTCTACTTTCCCTTTCTTTCTCTGCTCAAATTAAACAAATAATAATGAAATAAAACAATTCTTTAAAAAAAAAAACGTTGTCTTCTGGGGGCCAGCAGGTGGTGTGGTGGATAAGGGCACTGAACTCCCACATGGTTGACTGTAGTTAGAGTCCCAGACCTGGCAGCTTGCGTTCTTGCTCTCACTGCCAGCCGGCTCTACTCCTCTCTGGTCAAATTAAAATAAATAATTAAAAAAAAAAAAACAAGAGTTGTCTTCTGGGACTTGCCAACTTCTGTTTCCAGCCTAGACACTATGGTTAATACTATTCCCCTAGAGGGAAGGGAATCAAGCTCAAAATAGCATTGTGCAACTATCTTCTTGGAATAGGGGAGGAATGAACATCGCTCATTCTTTTCTGTCTCTTCCACTAGGAAATAGCTCAAATTATCCTGCCACTTAGACAAAGGGTTTACTTCGGTGTTTGGCATATAGTAATTCCACAATGAATGAACTATTAGTATTATTTTTATTAGTATCCCTTTGGACAATAGAGAAGAATTCAAAATTATTTTAGTAAACTAATTATCTAACTCAAAAATGAACTAAAGCTGTCCAAAGAAAGAAAGCTAAGATGGAACCAGCAGTTGGCATAATGACTATGTTGCTGTATTACCATGTAGTTGACTGTAGTTTGAGTCCTGGACCCGGTGGCTTAAAACTCACGCCAGGCGAGTGTGCATGAATGCCCAAGATCCCGAGAAGAGAATGGAGGAGAAGGGATTGAAGCATGGCTATCCTCTCCGGGAGTGATTTCTCACTTTCTGTCTCTCTCTCTTTCTGGCAAATGCATGCGCCCTATAGCAAAAATCTCTAAAAAAAAAAAAAGAAAAAAAAAAAAACTAAATTGTTAAAGGAATGAAAAACAAGACTTAGGGGCCAGCAGGTGACATAGTGGTTAAGGTACTGGACACTCCCACATGGCCGACCATGGTTCGAGTCTTGGACGTGGTGGCTTGCTTTCTCAGTTTTCCTCTCTGTGTGTGCCTTTCTCTGATCAAATGAAAATAAAAGAATGAATAAATAAAATAAATAATTATTTTTCTTTTTTTTTGGAGAGATTTTTTGCTATAGGACATGTGCACTCGCGAGACAGACAGAAAGCGAGAAATCACCCCCACAGGAGAATGGCCACCCCGCAATCCCTTCTCCATTCTCCTCCGGGACCTTGGGCACGCACGCACACATGCCTGGCGTGAGTTTAAGTCACCAGGTCTGGGACTTGAACTGCAGTCAACTACATGGGAGTCCCACGACATAGCCATTACACCAACTACTGGTCCCAAGACTCAGTAAAAAACACTTGGATTAAATTTTAATATGGAAATTTAAAAAACAGAAGGCCTACATTTGTCTTTGGGCACATGACTGTTTACAACTGATACCCTGATTAACCGTTCTTCATCAACACCAGATTTAAAGCAACAGGTAATCATTTGACTCATGTTATGAAGTTTTGGGCTATGCATGAAAAAATTTAAAGAGTGTTAATAGAGAGATTCCTCATGGCTCCTGAGAACTAGTTATTTTAGGGAAAAAAGAGAAATGAAGATTTCCTACTGATAAGTCAGCCTCCAGCCCACAAACCTGAGTGGTAGGGAGCGCCTTTAGTCTTCTCTCTGTCTCTGTCTCTCTGTCTCTCTCACTCTGCTTCTGTCTTCTCATTTCTTTTGTAATTTTTCCTTTTTAAAATTTTTTGAGGTAAAGTATTCTCTTGCTTTCAGCCCCTTTTAATCTTGTTAATAATCCCCTCTTCCCCTCCCACTCAGGCAGGAGCGGCAGGAGGCAGGCCTTCAGAAGAAGATTCCTCATGGCTCCTGAGAACTAGTGATTTTATGCAGTGCTTGTGCGCCTCACGGTTTTCTTTTGTGCTTTTAAAAAAATGTAATAATCTTTTTATTTTTTTTCTCTTTTTTCCCCCTCTGTTTCATTGTTGTTGTTGTTTCTCTCTCTCTGCTTCCTTTCCTTTTTCTTTTATCTCATCTCTCCACTCCTCATCTCCATTTACTACGTTTCTAGACAGATCTAAGGGAACTATAGCCAAACATCCAAATACTATTAGGGTTAACATATTCCTCAGTATCTACTGAATCTGCTGCACAAAGGTATCACAATGGAACGGCAAAGAAATTCCAGATCACCTCTTTCTGCACGCTCCTGAACATACAGATTGAACTTTGAGAATTAGGAAGAAACACACCATCCATCAGTTAACTAGAAATCACTGCAGGACCACAAGAAATGTGGGAAAGCAAGAAAATACCTCTCTTCCCAGAGAAAAGAATAACTCCTCTTTATTCATAGACAGTTCAATGGAAATGATGGAAATGTCTGATAAAGAATCTAGTATATTCATAATGGCAAAGCTAGCAGAGATAGAAGAGAAGAGCGACAATGAACTGCAGAAGAGAAAGGAGAAAGAAGTTGACAAGTTCCAGGAGATGAGGAAATTCTTG
>NW_006159500.1:1187064-1187767 GCF_000334495.1 Tupaia belangeri chinensis | reverse complement strand
ACCTCTTCAGCAAATAGTGCTGGAAAAACTGGATTTCCACTTGCAGAAAGATGAATCTGAACCCCTACCTCTCACCTCTGACAAAAATCAAGGCAAGGTGGATCAAAGATCTAAATCTAAGACCTCAAACTATAAAACTGCTCCTGGAAAACACCAGCGAAACTCTGGGAGACACTGGGGTAGACTTCTTAAATAAGAACCCCAAAATACAGTCGATAATCCCCGAAGTAGACAAATGGGATTACATAAGACTAAGAAGTTTCTGCATGGCAAAGGACACAGTAATTAGTGTGAATGGACATCCCTCAGAATGGGAAAATATTTTTGTAAACTATGCATCAGATAAGGACTGATAACAAGAATTCACAAGGCACTCAAGCAGCTGTTCCGAAAAAAGACAATCAATCCTATTAAAAGATGGGAGAATGAGTTGAAAAAAAACACCACTCTCTAAAGATGACACATGAATAGCTAAAAGGCATATGAAAATATGCTCAACATCCCTCATTGTAAGGGAAATGCAGATAAAAACAACAATGAGATACCACCTAACCCCAGTTGGAATGACTAAGATTTAAAAAAACAAAAAAAATGATAAGTGCTGGGGGTGGGGGGGTGGGGTGAAAGGGGAACTCTCTTACATTGCTGGTGGGAATGTAAATTGGTCCAGCCACTGTGGAGAACAATTTGGAGATTCCTCAAA
>NW_006159500.1:1182173-1184946 GCF_000334495.1 Tupaia belangeri chinensis | reverse complement strand
AAATCACCCCCCAGGGGGGATGGCCATGCTGCAATCCCTTCTCCTCCATTCTCCTCTTGGGATCTTGGGCACGCATGCACAGGCGCCAGGCCTGAGTTTAAGCCACCGGGTCCGGGACTCGAACCACGGTTGACTACATGGGAGTCCAGCGACATAGCCATTATGCTAACTGCTGGTCCCTATAGTATGTTCATTCTACTCACTGAAGTTTATGCCTAAAGTCAGACTTGTGTACATGGATATGTATGTATCAGCTGTGCTTGCTATTCAAAATATTTAGATCAATTAAGATCTATAGTAAATCAATAAAATGTGGGTGGGGGGAAGGCATAGAAAGCAACCATAGATACCAGAGACAGTGTGGGAGGAGGATAGGAGATGGCAGAGGGTAAGAGATAGGGAATCAAGGATGGGAAAAAAAGTAAAATATACAGGAAATAAGAAACAGAAAATTGTTGATGATAACACATATGTTGATGTGCTTGATTGAGCCAATATACAGTGTATTCTGGATGGAAAATCTCATTTTGTATGCTGTAATAATGTACAGTGAATGAATGTAAATAAATAAATTTAAATTAAAGAAAGAAAAGAAAAAAAAGAGTATTAATAGAAGTTGTGAATTCTTCAACCCTAGAGGCATCTTAGGTGGTTTTAGCGTTCACAGGCTTCACAAGAGCCTGTTGCACTTCTCAGTGCCTCACACAAGTCCTTTCCAAGTCCATGCGTCAGGATCCCACCCAACATTATGATTAGATATGTTTTTGTCACGAAGTGGGCGATTCTTACAATTGTATTTTCTACAGTTTGCAGTGAGTTATGCTGTAGAAGGAAATTCCCGTTCTAAATATCAGAAAACTAGGTGACCTGGACTAACCATTTAATTTCTATCTGACTAAAAAATGGACAGATTTAGGATTACTTAATGTATTCACTGCCCGCTTTAACTCTTCGAAAACTTTGTCTTGGGACCAGCAGTTAACATAAGGGCTATGTCGCTGAATTCCCATGTAGCTGACGGCAGTTCGAGTCCCGGTCCCGGTGGCTTAAACTCACGCCAGGCGCATGTGTGTGCGTGCCCAAGATCCCGAGAGGAGAATGGAGGAGAAGGGATTGGGGCATAGTCATCCCCCCTGAGGGGTGATTTCTCGCTTTCTGTCTCTGTCTTTCTGGTGAGCGCATGCGCCCTATAGCAAAAACCTCTCCAAAAAAAAAGAAAAGAAAAAAATCTTTGTCTTCAATTTTTCTTTCTCTATTACTAATGAGCAGTAGAATTAAGAATCATTTTATTTTCAGAAAATGGATATATTTGTGATCTTCTGAAGTAATACTTTAAAGCATCTACTTTCTAAAAGGAAAAAAAAAAGTTTTCTTGTGGAGGAGTTTATTCTAGCAGAAATTTGTTTTAATAAGTTGTCCTAATTTGAGAGAACCTATTTTTTATGAGTCAGGTAATTTAGTTGTTCCTTACCATGGCCCATCACTTTAGCAAATTAGGCCTTTCCACTGCTCCCAAGAGAGCTTTCATTTGTTTCAGGTTGGTGGGATTAAGCAATCACCCTTTCAATCAGAGCCTAGTGTTCATGGTGTGACCCTCTTCAGTTTCAGGTTTTCCTAATTCCTTGAAATTAGTCTGTCTTAATTCAGCCGTTTTACTACCTGACCATGGAACTAATCAGACTGCAGCTCATTAGTAGGCTCCTATTTTAGAACTCTGAAAACAGAAGTTTCTCATTCTCTACAGGGTCTATCCTACATAGCTATTGCTCCATGCCCCCCTCCACCCCCAGCGATGGGAGATGGGGTCCTTGATTGATTGCCATTTCATCTTGCCCTCTCTGCTCCAGTCCCTACCACTCAGTGGACTCTGACTGTCACCCTGCCGGATAGCAACAAAACTTCTGCACATCGCTGCGCATTGGTTAGTTTGGCCTTCTGTTCCCAATTTACTTTTCCTATCCTCTTTAAATATCTTACCAAAATGCTAGGTAGGCATATAATGTAAACCAGTCTAACTCTTCCTCTCCAATGGCCTTTGACATCTATGTAGATAGGTTGTAAGATGAACTTCAAAACAAAGTCTATGCCTTACCATTCGTATATGTTCTAAAATGTAGTGTAGGTCTTTGAACACAGGTACTCACTATGGCAAGAATGAGGGGAAAGCGATAGAAAACGATAGAGGGAGAACAAAAAGTTGTTTAGAATATGATGCCCTCACTATGGGCTTTTCACTCTGCTGCCTGTTAGAATGACCTGGATATTTTCAAAAACATACTGACACTTTCGCCTCACCCTAGAGATTCTGATTCAATTTGTCTGGAGTTTTTTGTTTATTTTTTTGGGGGTTTTTTTTTTTTTTTTTTTTTTTTTTTTTTTTTTTTTTTTTTTTTTAAACCTAGTTGTTCTTAGTGAGCCACTATAGTCATTAGTAAAACATTGATCTACTGGGAGCAGATGGCGTAGCAGTTAAGTTACTGGCATCCCACATGGCCGAACATGGGCTCCAGTCCTGAACCCAGTGGTTTGAAATTCACACATATGTGTGCAAGAAGGAGGCCATCCCCTGGGGGGGTGTTGATGTCTCACTTTCCCTCTCATTGTCTCTGGCAAGCATACATGTCCTAAGGAAAAACAAACAAACAAACCTTTACAAAAAAGAAAGAAAAAAAAATGATCTACATTCTCAAAAATTTTTTGACAGTTTTTTTTTCACTAAAAATAGTATTTTATTCCACCTCCTTCCACCTACCTTCCCACCACCGTCCCCAGT
>NW_006159500.1:1158575-1182142 GCF_000334495.1 Tupaia belangeri chinensis | reverse complement strand
CCCCCTCTCTTCCCACAGCAACGTTACAATCAGAAAAAAATAAGTTTCCAGGGGAGGCAGGATGGGAGTGTGGGAGGGGATATGGGTGAAAATAGTCAAACCACAATAGGGATGTTCAAAATAGGTTGTTCCATTGTCTTCTCCTTCAGGTTCTCATTTTCACTTCTGACCACTTTCTTCTTCCCAAGATCTTCATCTTCATTGTCTATTTCCCTGTCATTATAACCTTCTTCCTTCTCCTCTTCACTCATGTCCTCTTCACTTTCCTCCTTGTCCTCTTTCTTGTCCTCCTCGTTGTTGTCTAGGCTCTCCAAGTAGCCCTCAGTGTCCGAGTCAGGGGCTTCTTGTGGTCCCGGTCGTGAGCTAGGGGAGCAGCCTGAACATGTTCTCTCTGTAGTCACTCAGGATGGTCACCTTGCAATTGAAAAGGTCTAAGTACCTGAGGTTTTCTAACTTGTTCAGTGTCTCTATTGTGCTGAGGTCTCTAATTTTGTTGTCACTTAAATTTAAATGCATGACATTAGGACACTTTTCTGCCAATACTTCCAGGTCCCTTTGAGGGTCTGTTATCACTTAGTTCAAGCTTCTTAAGTTTGTTTAACTCTGGTAAGTTTGTGACTGATGATAAGCTTTTGTTGATTGTACTTAAGAATATCAGTTCTTCAACTTCATCTGTGAGGCCTTCAATTTTGCCTTCATTCAACCAACAGTTGTCTAGGACAAGCTCTTTCACATCAGAAGGCATCCTGTTCTGCAGCTCTAAACAAATCTGTTCGTCCATGACCATCTCTCACATTCTCTCTGTGGAGGCTCCCAGCCTGTAGGAATTCAATCAAGAAACCTGAACCCAAGGCAGCATGTTTTAGGACTTTGAAGGCTCAACCACTTTGGCTCAGTCCTCCAAGAGAGATTTTTACTATAGGGTTTGTGTGCTTGCTAGAGAGACAGAGAGATAGAAAGCAAGAAATCACCCTTGGCAGGGGAAATGGCCATGCCGGAATCCCTTCTCCTCCATTCTCCTCTCAGGATTTTGGGCATGTGAGTTTTAAACCGCCAGGTCCGGGACTCGAACTGCAGTCAACTAGTACAGCTATGTAACCATTATGCTATGTGCTGGTCCCAAAAACATTTTGTAGACAATTATAAAGACATTGTCACTGATTGAAAGCTAGGACAAATGTATCTACTATGTTGACAACTTAAAGTTTTATGCCCTAAACAATGTAGCAGTATTTTCTTTTTAATTAATTAATTAATTAATTTTAGATAGGATCTTACTGTCTTGATTTTCTTGCCTCAGTCTCCCCAATTGTTGGGATTATAGGCACACACCACCACACCCAACCTTTAGGTTGAATGGTGAATCAAACCCAGGCTTCCCATGTGGGCCCTGCCTGTAGAGCACAACATCCTAGCAATGTGTGCCACTGCAGTTAGGACCATTCTTTATTTTACGTGGGCACTTTCTAGACCAAGAGACCCTGTAGATTTATTTTACATGCCGACAGTACAGGTAAGTAATACTATACTCACCTCAGGGACTTAAAGATAGATGATATGATCAGAGTATGTGTCAGCTGAGGGGTGTCACTGATATTTAATCCTCTCTTCTCCTGAATGTTCATCTGCGGTACATCGTTAGAGTTAATCTTTTAGAAACTTGTGTGTGGGGTGGTGGTATTTAATGAGGGGTCGTATTTGCAGCAGAAATGGAACTGATCCAAACTACTTACCATATCCAGTCCTTAAACCAGCACAAAGCTTGCCTTTCTCTTCACAGACTCTTTTTTTCAAAATGAATTATTTTACTTAAATTTATTTATTTATTCATTTGTTTATTTTAATTTGACCAGAGAGGGACAGAGTGAGAGTGGGAGGGAGAAAGTGAGAAAGCAAGCTGCCAGATTCAGGACTCGAACCATAGTTGGTCATGTGGGAATCCAGCACCTTTAACCACCATGCCACCTGCTGGCCCCTCTTCACAGATTCTTTATAGTGTGAACTTAGCTACAAGAGATGCCTACACCTCAGCTGATATTTTAACCCTTAAAAGAGAAAACTTTTCTTTAAAAATTGGAATATTCTAAATTAACGATCATCAAAGTGTGATTCAAGGATCTACAAGTTTTCTGGAGACTCGGGTGTGCAAGGTTAAAATCACACCTGGATAAAAGATTCATTAAAGTATAACATAAGTTGGTGGACTTAAATTTAACAGGATAAATAATATATTGTATGGTTTCAGATTCCACCAGTGACTTAACTTTTAAGAAACTACCATATGCCAAGTTTGGAGGTAGTATCAGAAAAGAATAGTCACAATTATCAGAAAATGCTAAAAACAATTTATCTTTTCCAACAACATATCTATATGAGGCTGAGTTTTCTTCATGTACATTAACCAAAACAACATATCGAAACAAATGGAATGAAGAAACACGTAAGAGCATATACCTACCTTCTTTCTCTCCTAACATCTTTATTGAAGTATAATTACTTAACATAATTACTTAATATAATTAAGCATATTAGTATAATTCAGTAAACTGCACATATTTAAAGTATACAATTTGGTAAGATTTTGTGTTAATTTTTGCCAGAGGGCTTATGTACTTGCCAGAGATAGAGACATTAGAGTAAGAGAGAAAAAGTGAGAAAGCAACTGCCCATGGAGAAAGTTCACACCACAATTTCTTCTTCATCTCTCCCTCCTTTTAGGATTTTGGGATTCATGCAAATGTGCTCAGCATGTTCTTAAAGTCATGGGTCTAAGACTCGAACCATGCAATTGGCTGTGTAGGATTTAGCTGCCTTAACCACTACACCACCATTTGGCCCAGTAAGTTTTGACAAACATGTACATGATGCAGCCTTGGCATAGTTAATTTAATGTGTGCATATACCACATGTTTCATTATGCTCCTTTGTATCTGTTCCCTCTTGCACCTCGGGGCATTCCCCATGTACAGACAACTATTATCTGCTTTCTGTCATTTCTGTCATGATATAGTAGTTTACCCTTTCTAGATATTCATCTAAATTAAATTATATTTATTTTTTGTCAGTATTTTAAAATTTAGTTAATTATTTTGATATTCATTCAAGTTGTAGTATGTATCAGTAGTTCATCCTTTCTTATTGGGGCATAGAACAGATTTTCCTCAACTTATGATGAGATTTTACATCCTGATAATTAATAACCCATTATTAAATTGAAAATACTATGAGTTGAAAATGTATTTTATTTATTTATTTTAGGGACAGATTTTTGCTATAGGGCACATGCAGTCATCAGAGACAGAGAGACAGAAAGTGAGAACTTGCCTCCCAGGAGGGATAGCCATGCTACAATTGCTTCTCCTCCACCCTCCTCTCAGGATCCTGGGCACATATACACACACACCCAGTGTAAGTTTCAAGCCACTAGGTCTGGGACTTGAACCATGGTCGACTACATGGGAGTCCAGCAACATAACCATTATACCACTGCTGGTCATAAAAATGTATTTTTTAAAAAATTTGAGTGTGCATGCATTCGCCAGCGAGAAACAGGGACAAGGAAAAAGGGAGAGAGAGAAAGTACCTTTCAATGGTTTGTGGTCATACCTTAATCCTGTCTCCTCCATTTCTCCATCCTGCTGGGATCTGGGGTGCACATGTATCCAGTGTTTCCCAAGCCTCTGGGTCCTGGACTCAAAGTGCATGGCCCACCATGTGGGATCAAGCTTCCCCAACCACCAGTCTATGGCCCAGCCTGAAGATGTGTTTAATACACCTAATCTACCAAGAACCATAGCTAGCTTGGCTACTTTAAATGTGTTGAAATATTTACATTAGTCTACAGTTGGGCAAAATCATCTAACATGGTGACTATTTCGTAATAAATTGTTAGATGTCTCATGAAATTTGTTGAATACCATACTGAAAGTGAAAAAAATAAAGAACAAATATATGGTACTTTAAATATAGTTCCTACTGAATGTGCTTCATTTGTGGTATCTTCAAGTTTACTAATCTTTTCTTCTTCAGTATCTAATCTGTTAATGCTTAATGTATTTCTAATTTCAGACATTGTAGTTTTTCTCTGTAGAATTTTAAGTTGTGTCTTCTTTATAAATCTTGCAGACTCTACTTAACTCATTTAATCCTTTTTTTTTCTTCTTTTTTTGATATGCTTGATAATTATTTATTGGATGCTAAATATTGTGAATTTTACCTTGGTGGGTGCTGAGTATTTTTGTATATAAGTATCCTGTATCCTTGAACTTTGTTTCATAGAGTGATTAAGTTACTTAGGAACAATTGGATCCTTTTCAGTCTTGCTTTTTTTTTCTTTTAAGAGTTCTTTTGCCTTAGGTCATGTGCACTCACTGGAGAGAGAGAGACAGACAGACAGGCACAGCAAGAGGCAGAGTGAGAAATCACCCCCCAGGGATAATGGCCATGCTGCAATCCCATCTCCTCCATTCTCCTTCTGGATCTTGGGCAAACACACACACACACACACACACACACACACACATGTTTCAAGCCACCGGGTCCAGGACATGAACTGCAGTCAATAATTTGGGAATCCAATGACATAACCGCTATGCTACCTGCTAGCCCTAGGGTATTGCTTTTTTAAGACAATACCGGTTAATGTTAGGTTAATTGTTCCCCTAAGTGAGGCATATTTTTCTGAGTCATCTACCTGCTCCATGAATTAAAGAGATTTTTCTACCCTGGCTGGTGGGAATAGACAATATTGTCAACCTGTGTGTACTTCCTAATCTTTTCAGATGATTCTTTCATTGAATTTGGGTAGTTTCCTCATATGCATTTACTGTTAAATTCTCAGCCAGACAATTGAGGGGTACTCTCTCAGATTTTGGGAATTCTCTCTCTGTGCAGTTCTCCTTTTTTTTCCTGGTAGTCTTCTCTGTGTCATATACCCAATTTGACTTACACTTCAGCTTTGTCTTCCCAACTCGGAGAAACCACAGAGCTCTAGGCGGTTCCTCTCCTGTGGCACTGCTGTCTGGAAACACTCGAGACGATAAGCTTGAGCAACTATGGATTCATCTAGTTTGCTTGATTCTCTCCCTCCTTCCCTTCCTGTGCTCTGCTCCCCTCCCCTTACTTCCACTTTTCTTGCTTCCACTTTTCTCCTTTCCCTTTCCTCCCTCCCATTTCTACCTTTCCCTTAATTTCTGTGGTGCATGCACTTGTCAGAGAGAGAGAGAGAGGCAGAGAGAGACAGAATGGGAAAACACTTCTCTATGAAACCACTGTCTTTTTCCTTCATTTCTCCATTCCATCTGGATTTTGGTCATGTGCACTCATGTACCTTAAGTGTTCTTTGAGCTGTCAGGGCTGGGATTTTGAAGCATGGTCAGGTATGTAAAATCTGGTTGCCAATGCTCTTAACCACGGTGGTATAGGATTGGCTCTATCTTGTTTGTTTGTTTTTGCTACAGGGCATGTACACTTGCCAGAGAGACAGAAAAAGAAAGTGAGACAGAAAGCAAGGAAACACCTCCCAGAAGGATGGCTAGACCACAATCTCTTCTCATTCATTCTCTTCTCAAGATTTTGGTCACATACACATACATGCCTAGTGTGAGTTTAAGCCACCAGGTCCGAAAGTTGAACCATGGTTGACTACGTAAGAGTCCAGCAACATAACAATTATGCCATCTGCTAGTCCCCCATCTTGTTGGCTTTCTGTCTCTCAGGAATCTCTGTCTTAATTGCCTAATGTCAGGAGAACAATCACTTTATTCAGTGTGCTCTGTTTCTTAGTGATTTCTAGCAGGATGGTACCTCTAGGTTCTATTTATCTGTGTTATTTGAAAGCAGAAATCCTAGCTATCTTCTAGTAAGTTGGATATTAAAGAGTTTTGCAAAGATTTTAAACAATACTTTAAGCTATTTTTTATTTTTAAAATACAGTTTTCATGAAAATATTTGTTAATACATAATTGGTTTATTTTCATTATCATTACATCTTTTAAAATTTTCCAAGGTTTAATTTTGGACATGGTGAATATTGATTATAAAATAATCCATGTAAACAAAAGGTATTTGAATTTTTTAATAAATTTTGAGAGTGTAAAAGGGTCTTGAGAACAAAACCTTCAAGGACAACTGATCTAAAAGAACAAAAGAGGTTTCTATTTGAATACTTCAGTAAGAAAGTTAGGCAACCCTAGGGCTGAGGAGGCCATGGGTACCAAATATGAGAAGCCCATCAACAGAGGGAAGAAGAAGATAAAAACAAATTTAAAATAAATACCTGGCTCCTAAGAGACACAGAGAGTAACATAGATTCCAAATTTTACAATTGTTGCATTTGTGAGGCCAAGTAATCTTTCTTGCCCTAGGAATCTTTGAGACAAGAAAGATAAGGAAAATAATTTTGGAGTTCAGAGTCTTTTTGTTGTTGTTGTTTATTCCATAAGCTAGAGAGAGACAAACAGAGAAAGAGAAACAGTAGCCCTGACAAAGTCTTGACACCATGATCCATTCCTAGCCTTCAGCCAGCCCAGCATGTGCCTTGCACACTCAGGGAGGTCTCTGGATTTGAATAGAGAACCTTCCCATGTGGAATTGCCTCACAGAGTGTTGTATTTCATTTTCATTCATTTTCACAGAGTGTGCCACCATCTGGTCCTAGCTCAGGGTCTTTTGGGAGTCCAGGAATCACAATACTATGACGATAACTCATATCGAGGGTGATCAAGTAGGGCTAGAAGATTCCATGTCTAGAGGGTGGTGAGGGAATGGGTCTCCAGCTCTGTGATTCTATGATTATGCAGTACATTGACTAGTTACTGGCACACACTGGGGAAACTGGACTTCTCCTCCCTGTCTAGTCCTGGCCAACACCTGTCTAGGATTTCATTTCTGTGTATTTACAAAGTGGATTAGAAGACTTTATAGGTGTTCGCATCCAAGTGAGAGAAATCTATGTCAAATTAGAATAAGCACAAATGAGTATTTACTGACTCATATATTCGGAAAGCCAAGGTCGGTTGGTTCTTGCCCTGGCATGACTGGAACCAGGTTTTTGAGTGGTGTCATCACGGCTGCACTCTGTTCATTCTTTCCTCTTTCTATTCCTTTCCATTTTCCACCCACTCCTTTCTTTCTAAATCTGTTTTGCTGTTCTCAGTCAAGTTTTCTCTATTCAGTAGCAAAATAGCCCCCTGAAATTCCAAGCTCATATTGACCTTTCAACTCATGAGCTCAGGGATAAAAATAGAGGTGCACTCTTCCAGCATCTACAAATCCCAACTCTTGACAACTTGTTGGCTTTGTTTGGTCACATGCTCTTCCTTTGGACATAGCAACCAAGCTCCAAGATTGGCCTGGCTGGGTCATGTACCCACTCTTTAGACAAGGGATGGAAAAAGAATTAGAATTGGCAGTGCCACCAGAACCACATGAAATGAGACAGGCACTTGAGTGGACAGAAGAGTGCTGAGCAAACTGAACTGACCACTGAAGTGTCAAAAGGTGAATCAATCTATGCCTATAAAATATGTTCAAGGTTTTTTCTTTAGGTTTTTGCTATAGGATGTGTGTACTCGTCAGAGAAAGAGACAGAGAGTGGGAAAGTGAGAAATCACCCTTTCGGGGGGTATGGGTGGAGGATGGCCATGCCGCAATCCCTTGTCCTCCAGCCTACTCTTGAGATTTTGGGCACACACACATACATGCCCTTTGTGATTTTCAAGTGACTGGGTCCAGGGCTTGAATTGCACTTGGCCATGCAGGAGTCCAACACCTTAGCCATATGCCTCCCGCTGGCCTCAATGTGTTTAAGGTTTTAAAAAGAAAAACAACCATGTGGCTATCACAGCATTGTTGAGAGTATGACATTTTCTTCTAAATTCCCCAAATCATTTATAGGGACAGTTTAATCTTTTTCTGTTGCTCTCAGGTATTTCATCTGCATGGTTAAGATTTAAGTTTTGCTCTGAGGCCTTTTACTAAGTATTGTTATGTCAAAAGTAGGGTTATCTGTGGATCTTGACCACCGAGGACCCTCTGCTCAGACTTGACCCTCTTGCTCCCCAGGAGCCAGGATAAGCCAATTGGCAGCCACCTATATTTGAGTTCAGAGCAGCTCCATTCAGGGATCTCAACCACCAAAGACTCTCTGCTTAGACTATACCTTCCTGCTCCCTATTCTAGCAGGAGCCAGAGAATACAAGGGAGCTTCTGGTGAGCACACATGCCCTATAGCGAAAACCTCTCCAAAAAAAAATAATAATTTAAAATATTCATAGTGACAAAGCTAACAGAGCAAGAAAAGAGAAAACAAATTCCAGAAGATGCAGGAGAAAAGAGACGAGTTCCAGGAGGTGAGGAAGTTCTTGCACAATCTGAAAGAGAAGATATACATCATTTAAAAAGTACGTTAGAGATGAAGGCTGTAATGTAGGAAATCAAAACCTCCCTTGAATATATCAAAAGAAGATTAGATCATGCAGAAGATCGAATTTCAGATGTAGAAGGTAGAACCTCTGGTCTAGAAAAATTCACCAAAAACACTGAGAAAATAACCCCCAAATATGAGAATAACATACTAGTAATACTAGATACCATTAAACGCCCAAATATCTGGATCATCGGTATCTCAGAAGGTGAAGAAACTAATAAAGGTATTGATCATCTATTTTATGAAATCCTGGAAGAAAACTTTCCAAACCTAGAGAGGCACTCAAATATCCAGACCCAAGAAATACAAAGGATCCCACATAGAATCGACCCAAGAAGATATCCCCTGAGGCACATCATGGCCAGATTGACCAAAACCAAAGATAGAGACATGATAAGAGATGGACAAGATGGACATGGCCAAGAGATACATGTCAAGTTACTTTCAAAGAATATCCCATAAAGTTAACATTGGACCTTTAAAAGTTTTTACATTAATTAAGATCATCAGAAACAATGCAAGTGTTATTCAAAGTGTTAAGTGAAAAACAATTTCAACCAAGAATACTATACCCAACAAGATTATCTTTCATATGGGAACAAAAGAAAAACATTCTTAGATAAACAAAACCTGAAAGAATTTACCCACACCAGACCAGCTCTCCGAGAAGTGCTGAAGAGAGTGCTATACCAGGAAAACTAAAGTCAGACACACAGAAATAAGAGTACAAGAAACGATCAAGAGATGGGCCAATGGAGTTGAATGTTAACTTCCAGAGTTTAAATGGAAAGATCAGACCACAGTGACACTGCAAATTCAATAGAAGAGAGATTAATTATGTGAGTCTGAACTAGGAAAATAGAATTTTTTGACTTTAGACTAAAACATTACTGATCTTCTTCAATGCTTTGATTTCTGTATTTAAGGATTTTTGTCTTCCCTTGAACTGCTGAGAGGTTCATCTACCTACTATTTGAACTGAATCCTAACCCTTTTCTTGGCTTTAAGTTTTAAGCAAATTTCTCTTAACATTTAAAATTTTTGATCTATTAAAACTAAAACTTTTCTTTTGAAATTAAAAAATGTATTAAAATGTACCTATTAATATCTATGTAATGACTGCAGTAAGCTATATAGCCCCAGTGAGGTGCTACTTTATAGTATGTTTACTTTACTCAGTGAGGTTTATGCCTAAAGTCAGACATGCATTCATAAATATGTATATATCAGCTGTGCTTGCTATTGAAAGTCTTTAAATTAATTAAATTAATTAAGATCTTTAGTGAATCAATAAAATGTGAAAGAAAAGATATGGAAAACAACTGTACATACCAGAGACAGTGTGAGAGAAGGGGGTAGTTGGCAGAGGGTGAGAGGTAGGGAATCAAGGAGGGGAAAAAGAAGCAAAACATATAAGAAATAAGAAATAGAAAATTATTTGTTGATGATAACATGTATGGTAATATCTTTGATTAAGCCAATATTCAATGTATACTGGATAGAAAATCTCATTTTCTATAATGTATTGATGTTCAGTGAATGACTATAAATAAATCAATTAATTAAGTAAAAAAAAAAGGTAGGGTAAGCTGCACCTAAACATCCCCAGTCAGTGATTCCAATTTCTGCTAGAACATTCACACTTCCTTTCAAGTCTAAATCTTTTCTACCTGAATCTTTTCTTTTACCCTGATGCATAACAGAGATGTAGGGTGAGAACTAATATATAAAGACTACAAATCAATAAGAAAGCAGAGAGGATGATTTCTTGATATGGGGTCCTCATCAGTTTTAATTTTTAGTTGAGTAATCACATCCAGACTCCTTGGGAGTGCAAAGTAAAGTGAGCACCTAAATGAAGAATATTCACTGTGCCAGAAATGTTTGGTATACAAGACATATTCTATTCTCTCTGAAGCAACAGGGAAAAGCTCACTCTACTAATCCACATTTAAATCTCATTCTTGTGTTTTTCTTTTTTCAGAGGCACTGAACAAAAATGTAAGTCTGAATCTGTTTACTCTGAAAAATAAAAGCCATAGTGTCATTTAAGTCATAGTTTCAGAATGCAGCTTATCACCTACATGGTGTGTTTAAATCAGCACTATCAACATAAAACACTAACATGTCAAGCGGTTACTGTAGTCTAGAATATTCAAGTGAAGAAATTTGCATTTAGAATGAAAATACAAGACTCTTGAGCTTCCATAGATAGCTAAGGGTCATAGTTTAGTAAGAGACAAGAATCTATTGGGTTGTCAGGAAAGTCATGATGCATAGAAAAACATAGAAAAATACCTCAAAACTTTCCCGACAACCCAATAGTATTTACTTGCAATGTGCCACTAAATTAGTGGCTGCTAGAAAGGAACACAAGGGGCATTCAAAAAGCTCACGAAAAATGCATAGTATGAAAAAACTGGATGAATTTCCATTTTTTTGCACTCTAATACTTTAATTTTTATACCAGCTTTTAAAAAAGAATTACTTAATTTTTATGTATTTTTATTTTTATTTAATTTGCTATAAGGCATGTGCACTCACCAGAGAGGGACAGAAAGTGAGGGCAAGAGCAAACAAGCGAGAGAAAGTGAGAAAGCAAGCTTCCACATCCAGAACTCAAACCATATGGGAGTCCCGTGCCTTAATCACCAGGCCACCTGCTGACCCCCCCACAAACTTGTTGAGGTACACCTATATGCAAAAAAGGTAGCAGAAGTTGTCTTTGGAGATAAAAATAAACATGATTTTAATATTTTTTCTACTCTACTGTTCACATTTTCTGCAACGAGTATATACCACTTTGACAATAAAGATAAATTTAAGAAATTACATCAATGTTGAATTCAAAGAACTCTTTGGTACATACCAAATTGTATTTAAGGAAGATATATCAAGAGTCAGTAGGTTTGTATAGTGGTAAAGGCACTGGATTCCACATGGCCAACTCCACAGTACAAGTCCTTGGTCCAGCAACTTGAAAAACATGCAGGGTGTGTGTGCATGTATGCCCAAAATCCTAAGAGGAGACTGGAGGAGAAGGGATTGCAGCATGCTCATCCTCCTGAGGGACAAGGTGAGGAAGGAGGGTGTTTCTTACTTTCCCTCTCTCTGTCTCTCTCCAGCTAGTGAATGCATTCTATGGCAAAAAACTAAATAATAATAGTAATAATAATAATAATAATAATAATAATAATAATTATACACACACACACACACACACACACACACACACACACACACACTGGACCTTACTTTCTTGCATGTTCTTCTAGCTGGCATCCAGGAAGCATCTTGGTTTGAACCCCATTCTGGATACTCCGCTTCTGTCCTGCCTCTACAGGAAGGGTCCCAGTGGAGTCTGATGTGAGTACCCACCTCAAGACCCTTTGCTGTGCCAGTATGCCTATGGGGAGTCCAGTTTCATGAGCATCATAGGCCCTCATGACAAACTCAGGGAAGACTCTGGAGCTGAGCCTCAGGTTACCAGTTGTCAAGATCTGTGATTGATCAAAAAGAAGAGAATTCTCCTCCAACTCCTGGGAGAGAGGGGTTGGCTGGGGCATGGGAGCTTATCTTTGTGAGAAGGAGAGCCACAGGCAGCCCTTCCTGGAAGTATCAGGCCCCTGCGCTGAAGCAGACCTGGAGGACCCTTTCCCCATGTTTCACCTAGTCTATACTCACCACAGGCCAGCATGCCAGTAAGACTTCCACCTCATCTCTTACTAGTGCTACAAGCTCATGTTAGGCTTGGGTAGGGTACACCCAAGACCCAGGCCCTCTGGTGAAGCCTGCTTTTGGAAACAGGGCCATGTGGGAGAACCCCAGTTGTCTCAGACCTACCCTGTGGGGATGGCTCTTTCTGACTCATAGTCTACTCTTTCAAGGAAAAAAAAAAAATGAGGGTCAGCTGGTGGCATGGTGGTTAAGGCAGATAGATCCCATATGGCCAACAGCATAGTTTAAGCCCTGGATCCAGAAGTTTGAAACACATGCCGAACACATGTGTGTGCATGTTCAAAATCCCAAGGGTAGAATGGAGAAGGGATTGCGATGTGACTACTCCCCTTGTAGGGTGCTTTCTCACTTTCCCTCTCTATCTCTGTCTCTGGTGAACACATGTGCTTTATAACAAATAATTTTTTTTAACTAAAATAAATTTTAGAGAGTTTTTTTTTTTCTTTGCTATAGGGTGTGTGTGCTCACCAGAGAGACAGAAAATGAGAAATCACCCCTCAGGGGGGATGACCATGCCACAATTCCTTCTTTTCCATTTTCCTCTCAGGATTTTAGGCATGCGTGCACATGTGCCCATTGTTTTGAGCTACTGTGTCTGGGACTCGAACCACAGTCAACTCTTTGGGAGTCCAGTGATAATAACCATTATGCCATCTGCTGGTCCCAACAAATAATTTTTTTTAGAGAAATGTACAATTAGAAGCCTACAAATGACTGGACTCACCCAATGCTATCACCAGGCCCCTATTCAGATCATGGATGGACCTTGAAGTTAGACCTGGGATGAATCCTGGCTCTCATTTGGAGCAGTGAGATCTCAAGCAAGCCACTTTCCCTTCCTGAGACTTAGTTTCCTCATGTATAGCAGTGGGTGGCTTATTGGAAGGTCCAAGGGATAAAATGTGAGCGGGTAAAATGTTGGCAATAGAAACTGCTCAATAAGTGACAATTCTTAGAGTCATATGTTAACTTGTATTCTATAAAGTAAATTCAGTACCCCCTAGCCATTTCTATTAGGCTCAAATGCTAGATTTCCCATGGAGCCTGGAATACAACTAGTAACCATTTGTTGCTCATCTCTGAACCACCTATAAACAAGCTGAAAACAATTTAGCATCATTTTTTGGATTCTCATGATAACTCTAATCACTTTGGGAGACAAGCATGCTTTGTCACAGGAAGTGCTGTAACAGGGCAGGTCATCACTAGTGTTGAAGTGAAAATGTATCACCATTTTGCTTGAAGAAAGGGAAGAGAATGAAAGAAAAGAAGGCGAGAAGGAAGAGAAAGGAAAGGAGAAAAAAACCCTCCTGAGCCTACTGACCCTATAGTAGAAGTTTGGGCCTTACTTTCTTGCATGTTCTTCTATAACTAGGTTAACACCCACATTTTATTCTTCTCTGGTTAATAAAATCGCCTTGAGGAAGACATGATCACATGATCACGTGTTTCTCGAACAAACTAAACCCTGTTAGCTATAATGGAAACCTTCGAGCACATGATCTTACCAGAAGCTAAAAGCAATGTGGGCCACGCAGTGTGATGGAGGAAAGGAAAGCATAATCCTTGGGATTTTATTACGTCACAGACACTGTGGATAATCTTCTTATTTCCACACGCAAATGGTAAAATGAAGATATCACTACACATTATTTTTGTCCTAGGTCACAAATCACCTGATAATTTCAAATGAACAAATAGCTTGTAGTATGGTATTTAATTGAATCTAAGATATCATCTAGTATAAAATACATTATTATTCTATGTATTAATACGAAAAAACCCTGCCATTGATTGAGAGGTTTGTGAAAGAGAGTCTTGAAATCAGTGAAAAATGTTATATACTTCTACACTTGATAAGCCCATTTTAAATCCTTTGTGTCTCCCTCCCTTCTGTTAGTATTTTAAGACATTAGCTGACTAGTTTGAGAATATTAATCATAATTAAAATAGATGCTCCACTTTAAGCGACACAAATATAACCATTTGCCACCAAATGCCCTAATCTTAATGCATTTTAAGCACTAATGAAATGAGACTGGTTTATGTTTCTTGATATGATTAAACAAAACAAGGACTCAGTCGTTAGGTAGATCAAGACAGACATCACCAGGAGAAATGGCTGGATCTTACAGTGTTCAAAGGAATTGGAAATAGAAATGTCATTTTGTCTTACTTTTATGTTTTTGAGCACTTATTCCTAACAAATCCTTGGGATAATTCCAGTTTTTTCCCCCCCCAGAATCAGGCACAGAAGAGCTCTGGATTCAGGCTGCTATTAATCAGTTCACCCTGGGCAGTTACAGCATGTTCTTCAGGAGTCTCACAGGCAGGCTTGTTTCAGCAAGAGACTTTTTCTAGCCGAAGCTGAGAAAAACACTCAGCAAAGAGAATGTAGTTGGAAAATGTCAGGAGAGAAATGGCGCTTCTATTTTAAGGATCGTAAAACCATTAAGTTTTAATGCCTTGAGTTGAGACTGATTCAGAGAAAATGACCACGTAGATTAAAGCCAGGGGGTGCAAGCACGTTCACTGAGATACAGTGAATTCTGACTCTGTCTTTCAGGAGTCAAGATCAGAGACAGGGCTTGATCTCGGGAAGTTTTCATTTCCTCATCTGGAGCATTGGGTTAGATATTCCCAAGCCCCCATCAGTCTCTGATACTGTGGTCTCTCTAGAGGTCATCAGGGAGCAGTGAGAAAAAACCCTGATTTCCCAGCCTCTGCACAGGTTCTCACAAACATTCTTCTTGGGTGCCATAAGTTCTTGTGTGCCACTAAGACCTCTGAGTCCCTGACGTCTAACTTGGACAGGTCTGTATTGTGCTTGGAAAAGTCAGAGACAAGGGCCAAAGCACAGAAAGACTGGGAGAGCACCATTGGGTTAGGTGACTTGGGAGATCCTGGTATGTGGGGAAGTTCTTGTCTCCTGACAACTTAGAAGGTTCTCCAGAAGGAGCCCTGCTAGATACAAAGAGTCCATACCCCAGAAGCAGACCCATCTGCCTCCTTTCTCTGACTCCTGCGCTCTGTCCATGAACCTTTTCTAAGCCCCTGGGCATAATTAAATGCTAGTTTAAAAGTCAGCTAAGCTGGGAACCAGCAGTTAGCTTAATGGCTATGTCGCTGGATTCCCATGTAGTTGACCACGGTTCGTGTCCTGGACCCAGTGGCTTAAAGCTCATGCCGGGCACGTGTGCATGTGTGCCCAAGATCCCGAGAGGAGAATGGAGAAGGGATTGTGGCGTGACCATCCCCGATGGGGGATGATTTCTCGTTTTCTGTCTCTATGTCTCTCTCTCTCTCTCTGTCTGGTGAGCGCGTGCACCCGTCAGAGAAAAAAACCTCTAAAAAAAAAAAAAAAAAAAAAAGTCAGCTAAGCTTAACCTAAGCTCCTTCAGTTATCTCTATTCCAAAGAGGTGCAGGAAACTGGGAGCACAATAGTTACACTGAACGTATTGGGTTGTCAGGAAAGTCACAACATATTTTTCTATGCAAAAAGGAGTCTTAACTCCCTTGATGACCCAATAATAGGAGGCAGCCTGGGAAAGGGAGGCAGCGTGGGGGCAGCTCTTTTCTTACCCTGGCCCTCTCAGGGGGTTTCAGTGCTTATCTCTCTGCTTTTAAAATTTTTATTTAAAATGTCTTCTTTATTGATGGCAGAGCACATGACAGAGAGTGTGCACAGGTGCCGGGCACACTCCACAGGGCCTGGTCACACGGTGATCTCTTCCTCCAGTCCTCCAGCCCATCACTGTGCTACATGAATTTTTTTTTCTTTCTTTTTGAAAAAAAAATCATACTTATTCAGAAACTGTGGAATATAATTCCTGGCACCCAAGAGAAGGTGCCTATTAAATTCTGAATCCGGCCATTTCCTCTGCAATTAGAAACTTTGGCTCAAACAAAACCTTTTCCGAGAAGCCATACGTCTGTATTCTGGTATGTGAACATTTCATCCCTCATTCTGTCCCCGCTCCTCACTGGAGTTTGTATTGTCCTGTAAATTGAAGCCACCACAAAGCAATCATCCAGACTGATTTTTCCATTTTGTAGCCTTAAGAAAATGAAGTTCACACACACACACACATATACACACACACACACATCAAAAGCTTTTAGTAGAGCTTTAGACCTAATATATGTGAAGGACTATTTCCAGAAGGAATAATAACTGGAAGGCACAAATGAGTACTGAAATAAAATCCTCCTTTGAATTATGTATAAGCAAAGTGAATTAGTAAAATCCAAGTGAGCTTTAAAAATAGAGATTTGCCATTTCCTAATACTAGGATTTATTTCATCATTGAAAAAAAGAAAAAGGAGAAAACAGAAGTAGTAAGTTAGTTGTGCTTAGTGCTGTTGGCAAATATGCTTCACACAGATTTTCCCTCTGACCTATCAGTACCTTGTCTGATCTGCACCTGGGATTAAAATAGTCATTAAGGGGAGACTTGTCTTTTTTTTTTTTTTTTATAGGTTTTTGCTATCGGTACATGCACTTGCTAGACAGAGAGACAAAAAGCAAAAAATCACACGCCAGGGAGGAGGGCTACACCACAATTCCTTCTCCTCCATTCTCCTCTCAGGATCTTGGGCATGCATGCTTATGTGTGCAGCATTGAGTTTTAAGCTGCTGGGTCCAGGACTCAAACTGCGAACTATGTGGGAGTCCAATGACATAACCATTAAACCATCTGATGGTCCTGAGACTTGTCTTTTTAAAAGATTTTTATAGTCTCTTGAGTTGAAGGATGGAACGTGAAAGTCTAATTCTTTTGTTCATCGACTTATTCACTTGTTCATTGATTATGAGTTCCCCTCTCCAGGCTTGGCACTCTTCATGGTGTTCATGAAGCCTTCAGTAGCTAAGTAAGACATAGAACTTCTTGGCCTTCGTTCTTCATTAGATTATTGATGTTTAGTCAGCCAGTCTGAATTTAAAAGGAGAGTCACTGCTTTCTGTTGGGGTGATCAGGGATAACTTGATAGAGAGTGGTGATTTGTATTGGGTTTTCCAGGGTAAGTAGGAGTTTGATAGGTGAAAATGGACAAAACAATGGCATTTCAGGGACGGGAGAAGGATGGGGATGATATTCAGAGAAAACAAATGTATCTGGAAGCATACATTGGTGGTATTCACTTAGGAAGAGTATTTCTTGTAGTAAGGTGGGAAGAGTAATTTGGAAACACAGCGGGAATTCTTGAATGGAAAGGGATATTCTTTTCTAAGAGAAAGTTTTGGGCAGGGAAATCCCAGTTTTAGTTTCTCTCCTTGAACCTTTCTGTAACAACTGCTCCTCTGATTCTTAGTCCATGGACCTGGTTAATGAGAAACTAGAGGGCTTGCTGTTGGGATTTTTCACCCTTTATCTTCCCTGCTATAGACTAATTATGGAAACTTCCACCCTCAGGAGACTGGGGAGTCTGAGGAGTCAGGGAGTTCCTGAGGGGAGGCCCTGAACAGGTTGCTGGCCACAGTAACTTGTGGTGGACAAAGATGCAGAGCTCAAAAGCCAAAGACGCACCCAACTTTGCCATAAAATGAAAGAGCTGGATTTAGTTTTTTGAGATTCTTTCTTTTCATTGTATAGTTTACCCTATTTGTCATCTTGAGGGGAGTCCCCCACCTCTGTATCATTTGGTATGAAATTTATAGGTCAACCAGCTATGATTTTCTGAACTCCTTCGCTGATATTAAAACAAAACAAAACAAAACAAAACAAAACAAAACAAAACAAAACAAAACACATCTTTGGGGCCAGCAGATGGTGTGGTGGTTGAGGTGCTGGACTCCCACGTGTCTGACCATATTTGAGTCCCAAACCTGATGATTTGCTTTCTCACCTTCCCTCTCTCTCTGTTTCTCTCTGGCCAATTTAAATAATAATAAATAAACAAATATATAAAATTAAATAATTATTTAAAAATTTTAAATCACATTCTTGGGCCAAGAGTGGCATGGTGGATAAGATGCTGGATCTCACATGGCCAACCTCACGATTTGAATTCCGGATGTTGATTTGAATTCCGGATCTTGCGGCTTGAAAAAAAAAAAAAGTTTGTGTGTGCATGCCCCAGATCCTGAAAGGAGGCTGGAGAATAAGGGATTGAGGCTTGGTCATACCCACTGGGAGGTGATTTCTCTCTGTCTCTCTCTAGTGAGCACACACACCCTATTGCAAAACTGTTTCTTTGGATTGCTTGAATTTTACAACTTTGAGGAATTTTTTAAATAACAAAGCTTAAAGTCTCAAGTCATCTTGGAGGCCATAATTTTCCTGCAATTTCAGCTCCCAAGCCTTGTTCGTGACTTTGATCATCAAATTTCCTGTTCTGTTATATGATTAAAGGCATGTGGACGTCAAGGGGAGGGCAGCCTGCGAGTGACATTTGAAGGGCTCTATTAGCCTTTTGCAGATCAGGTAAGGTCAGGTACAGGAAATTGTTAAACTCTAAATTCTGGTACTTTTTTTCCTGGTACAAGTGCTCTAACATTCAGAGGTTTTTGCTGCACTTTCAAAGCTGTCAAATGTATAATTTGACACACAGATAACACTAATAACAGTGGCACCAGTCAGTTTTTACTGTGTGCATTATGCTAAGCCGTCCATAGGCATTATCTCACTCATCAAAAGACCCGTATAAAGTTGGACCATTTCATCCACAAGGACACTGAAATGAGGAAGATGGCATGTGTCCTAGGTTACCCACAGACACAGGCAGAGCCTGATTAGGGACTCTCAGTTTGCTCTTGACCCCTACACAGTTCTACGATGGGACCAAGACCGTTTGTGCATTTGTTTACAACATTGTTGTAAACAGTCCACTTCTCGTCACCAGTTATGAGACACATCTAAAGAGTATCACTTTCCTCCCATTTAAGGAGCATATCGCAGATGTTTATACATGCCATCAAATGAACTTCTTTGAGCTCATGAGGAACTCAAATATTGAATTTGTTTACATATCCCAGCTTCTTCAGGGGGTTGTGAATGCTTGAATGATGGATGTTCAATATTTCTGCAGTCTCTCGTGTCATGTAACATGGGTTTGACTCAGTGCCTTTATTTTGTCATCAACCTTGGTGGGCCTCCCTGACCAAGGAGCATCATTGTTGAGATCAAAATCACCAGCATGGAATTTCATGAACAATCATTGGCACTGACATTCTTGTCACTGTAAACTTTATGCAAATTTTCACAAGCTTGACATGCATTCTTCCCTTTGCAGAAGTAAAATATGGCAAAAATGCACAGTTTGGTCTTCAATCTTCAACTTATTATAGATCTTCAAGACTCAACCGAATTGGTTAATTTTTTTTTTTTAGAATGAAATCAGAACTGTCAGCTGTCAAATAATATAGCAATAACAGATGTGAATGACTCTAGTACTTCCAAAAATAAACTAGCACCATTTGTTACAAAAAGGTGTCATGACCTTTCCTACAACCCAATAGGTTGAAGCACTAAGAAGGACAATATACCAGTCCGATAAGAGCCCTTTCAGACTAATGTACATTCTGGTAAAATTGAAGCAAGAACAAACATCAAATCTATAGATGCTTGGGTGGAAGAATGGTATAATTACTGGTGCTTTTAAAAAATTTATGGGGGGGAACCAGCAGTTAGCATAATGGCTATGTCGTTGGACTGCCACGTAGTCGACCGCGGTTCGCGTCCCGGACCCAGTGGCTTAAAACTCACACCAGGCGCCTGTGCGTGCATGCCCAAGATCCCAAGAGGAGAATGGAGGAGAAGGGATTGCGGTGTGACCATCCCCCCGGGGGGTGATTTCTCACTTTCTGTCTCTATGTCTCTCTCTGTCTGTCTGGTGAGCGCACGCACCCTATAGTGAAAACCTCTCCAAAAAAACAAAAACAAACAAACAAAAAAGTTTATGGGGACAATACCTGCCCCCCAAATCAGCAGTTTACAAATGGACAACTCACTTTAAGTAGGTATGAGATGATGTTGAACATGACACATACAATAGCAATAGCAGACCATCCACATCAATTTGCAAGGAAAAAAATTAATCTAGTTTATACCCTAATTGAAGAAGACCGACAATTAACAGCAGAAACAACAGCCAACCCAGCAATTACATTGGTTCAGCTTTCACAATTATGACTAAAAAAATCAGCAAACTTTCTGCTCAATGGATGCCAAAACTGCTATCCCCAGATCAGCTGCAGACAAGAGCAGAGCTTTCAATAGAAATTTTAAACATGTGGAATCCAAGACCTGAAAGCATTTCTTCAAAGAACTGGAGCAGGAGATACCACCTGGCTTTACCAGTAAGATCCTGAAGACAAAGTACAATCAAAGCAATGGAGACTAAGAGGTAAAATAATCCAGACAGGCCAGTAGGTGGCATGGTGGTTGGGGCACTGGACTCCCATATGGTCCACTGTGGTTTAAGTCTCGGACTTGGCGGCCTGATTTCTCATTCTACCTTTTTCTCTCTCTCTATCTCTATCTGGCCAAATTGAAGAATAACAATAAATAATTAAATAATTAGATAAATAATTATTTTAAAAAATCATAATAATCCAGACAAAGCAAAAGTGAAATGGTCAAGAGCAAAGGTTGTGGCAACAGTTTTTTGGAATTCTCAAGGCATTTTGTTGACTTTCTGGAGGGTAAAAGAACTATAACATGCACTAATTATGAGAAAGTTTTGAGAAATTTAACCAAAAATTTAGCTGAAAAACACCCTGAAACATTTCACTAGAGAGTTCTTCTCCACTAGGATCCAGCCATCTTAACCACCACACCAGCTGCTGGCCTAGCAGTCCTCAATCTTATCAGATCTTAAAATAGCTTCAAGGGGCACTGTAAGTGGCTCCTTTCAGGGCCTAGGACAACTGAAGATTTCCTGCCCAGACTTTAGCATCCTGACCTCAACATCCAGCCATCTATATCTGAACTTTGAGAGGCCCCTTGTAAAGACTAGGACAACTGAAAATTTTGTGCCAAGACTTCACCCTACTGACCCCAAGATCTAGCCAGGATCAGAGTAATCCTCAATTCCCATGGAATCTGCTGTACAAGGGAGAAAAACCGTACTGCAGAGAGGTTGCAGATCACTTCCTCCTGCACACCTCTGAACACTCAGAGTTAACTCCAAAAATCAAGGAAAAAATGTATAACCCGTTAGATGACCAGAAACCACCATGGAGGCACAAGAAATATGAGAAGAAAAGAAAATATCTCTCCCCCAAGGGAAAATAATAACTCCTCATTCCCCATAGACAATACAATGGAAATCTTGTAAAGGTCAACTAAAGAATTTACAATATTCATAGTGACAAAGCTAACAGAGATGCAAGAGGAGAGAGACAACAAATTCCAGAACATGCAGGAGAAAAGAGATGAGTTCCAGGAAGTGAGGAAGTTCTTATATGATCTGAAAGAGGAAATGCACACCATAAAAAAAAAGAATCAAATGGAATTGTTACAGATGAAGGCTGTAATATAGGAAGTCAAAACCTCCTCTGAAAGTATTTAAAGCAGATTAAATCATGCAGAAGATGGAATTTCAGATGTAGAAGACAGAACCTCTGCCCTAGAAAAATCCACCAGAAAGACTGAGAAAATAACCTCCCGAAAGGAGAATAAAATACTAGATACCATTAAATAATGATAATAATACTAGATACCATTAAACACCCAAACATCAGAATAATTGGTACCCAGAAGGTGAAGAAACTAATAAGGGCATTGATAATTTATTCCAAGAAATCCTAGAGGAAACTTTCCAAACCTAGAGAGACATTTAAATATCCAGACCTATGAAATACAAAGAGCTACACATAGAATCAACCCAAGAAGATCTTCTCCAAGGCCAACCATCATAACCAGATTGACCAAAACCACAAACAGATAAGATCTTAAAGGTGGCAAGAGAGAAACTTCAAATTTCTTTCAAAGGCTATCCCATGAGGCTAACGTTGGATCTGTCATTGGAAACAATGCAAGCAAGGAAGGAATAGGAAAATATATTCCAAGTGTTAAGTGAAAAACAATTTCAACCAACAATACTGTACCCAGCAAGGTTATTCATCATATGGGAAGAAAAGACAAAAACATTGTTGGTTAAACAAAACTCGAAAGAATTTACCAACACTAGACCAACTCTCCAAGAAGTTCTGAAGGGAGTGCTATACCAGGAGAACTAAAGTCAGACACACAGAAATAAGAGTACAAAACCAAAACCAAAACAAAAACCCAAGATAATGGCCAACTTAATGATAGGGACAAGTTCAGAAAGATCAATAATAACGTTGAATGTTAACTTCCAGAACTTAAACGGAAAGATTAGACTACAGTGACACTGCACATTCAATAGAAGAGAGATTAATTACATGAGACAGAACTGGTGAGATAGCATTTTATGATTTTTGTCTAAAACATTACTGATTTTCTTCTATGCTTTGTTTTAAAGATTTAAGGATTTTTTTTTTCTCTTAAACTGTTGATAGATTCATCTAGATTCATCTGAACTGAATCCTAACCTTTTTCCTGGATTTAAGTCTTGGGCAAATCTCTCTTAACATTTTTTCATTTTGATCTATCGAAACTAAAACTGTTTTTCCTTGAAATTAAAAGATGTATTAAAAGACACCTATTTAATGACTGCAGTAAGGTATATAGTCCCAGGTAGGTGCTACTTTTTAGTGTACTCATTCTACTCACTGAGGCTTATGCCTAAAGTCAGATGTGTATTCATAGATATGTATATATCAGCTGTACTTGCTATGGAAAGTATTTAGATTAATTAAGATTTTTTACAAATCAATAAAATGTAAAAAAAAAAAAAAAGGAAAGAAAAAACCTGTAAAGCAATCATAGATATCAGAGACAGTGTGGGAGGAGGGTGGGAAATGGCAGAGGGTGAGAGGTAGAGAATCAAGGATGGAAAAAAAGCAAAATATGTAAGAAACAAGAAATGGAAAGTTATTTGTTGATGATAACACATATGGTACTATCCTGGATTGAGCCAATATACAGTGTATTCTGGATGGAAAAGTGTCATTTTTGTATACTTTAATGATGTACAATGAATGAATGTAAATAAATAAATGAAAAACAAAAAAAAGAATGGTTTCAGGGAACCAGCAGATAGTGTAACGGTTATGTCGTTGGACTCCCACATGGCTGACTGTGACTGGAGTCTCAGAGCTGGTGGCTTAAAACTCATGCCAAGTGTGTGTGCATGTATGCCCAAGTTCCTGGAAGGAGAATGGAGAACAAGGGATTGTGGCCTGGCTATCCCCCTGAGGGGTGATTTCTCACTTTCCCTCTTACTGTCTTTTCTTTCTTTCTTTCTTTCTTTCTTTCTTTCTTTCTTTCTTTCTTTCTTTCTTTCTTTCTTTCTTTCTTTCTTTCTTTCTTT
>NW_006159500.1:1156914-1158492 GCF_000334495.1 Tupaia belangeri chinensis | reverse complement strand
TTTCCTTTCCTTTCCTTTCCTTTCCTTTCCTTTCCTTTCCTTTCCTTTCCTTTCCTTTCCTTCCTTCCTTCCTTCCTTCCTTCCTTCCTTCCTTTCTCTCTCTCTCTCTCTCTCCCTCCCCCCTCTCTTTCTTTCTTTTCTTTCTTTCTTCTTCTCCTTCTCCTTTTCTCCTTATCCTTCTCCTTCTTTTGTTTTCTTTTTCAGGGCCAGCTAACGCTTTATTGGAAAATACAATTAGATTAGTTTCAGTTGGGAGAATGGACAAGAGGGGGGACCCAGACAGTAGAGCCCTTTCCAGGGGGGGCTGCTAAGTTTCAGGTGAGTCTTCTGTTCCCTAGTTCCCCTGCACAACTGCTTCCCCACCTGGGATAGTCACTGGAGGGGGGGAGGTGAGGAGAGGCTGCAGTGGCCGTTCACTTGGGCAGGACATCAGAGGGCTCCGACAGCAGCTTCCCATCACAATCTTCTTCACAACCACGGCCTTGGTGGAACTGGTGCGGGTGAAAGGGCTGGAGCCTCTGCCAGAACTGAACCTGGACTGGAAGGAGCTCAGGCCATAGCTGAGGCCAGGGCGTGTGAGGCCCCGGTAGGTCAGTCCACCTGAGTAGCCACTGGTGGTTTTCGTGTAGATACTCATGTTCTGCATCCCAGACTCCAGCCGGCTCTCCTCGCCCTCCAGCAGCTTGTGGTAGGTGGCGATCTCGAAGTCCAGGGCCAGCTTGACATTCCTGAGCTTCTGGTACTCACTCAGCTGCCGCGCCATGTTTGGCTTGGCCTGCTGCAGGGCAGCCTCCAGCTGGGCCATCTTGGCACTGGCATCCTTAATGGCCAGCTCCCCAAGCTGCTCGGCATCAGCAATGGCGGCCTCCAGGGAAGCTCTCTGGTCCTTGAGGCCTGGAGCCGGCTAATGTTCCAGTTCATCTCAGAGATCTTGGTCTTCATGTGCAGTGGGTCACACCGATGCTTCCTGGCCAGCGCCTGTAGCTCCTCACACTCGATTTAGTACGTGTTCTCAGCCTCATCCCGGTTGGCGATTTTCTTGTACTGGGCGCGGACCTGGCAATGACACCATCCATGTCCAGGGAGTGGCTGTTGTCCATGGACAGGACCACGGACAGGTTGGAGATCTGGGACTGCAGCTCGGGGACCTCCTCTTCATATAGCTGCCTGAGGAAGTTGATCTCATCGGTCAGCCCTTCCAGGCGAGACTCCAGCTCTACCTTGTTCATGTGAGCTTCATCCACATCCTTCTTGATGAGGATGAATTCATTTTCCATCTCTGTAGCTTGTTGATCTCGTCCTCGTACTTATTCTTGAAGTCCTCCACCAGCCCCTGCATGTTGCCAAGCTCTGCCTCCAGCTTCAGCTTCTCCAGGCCCAGGGTGTCCAGCTGCTGGCTCAGGTTGTTGATGCAGCTCTCGAACACGTTGTCCCTGTTGCTCTGGGCTGTCTTCTACTGCTGCAGGAGGCTGCACTTGGTTTCCAGCATCTTGTTCTGCTGCTCTAGGAACCACACCTTGTCCATGAAGGAGGCGAACTTGTTGAGGGTCTTGATCTGCTCCTTCTCCTGGGTGCGCC
>NW_006159500.1:1154446-1156864 GCF_000334495.1 Tupaia belangeri chinensis | reverse complement strand
CAGACTGTGTGGTTCACCGTGATGGCTGTGATACTACCAGCAGCACCGTAGCTCAGACCCAGGCCCATGCTGACACTCAGGCCACCCTGGACGTTGCTGCTGCTGCCTACCCGGGAGAAGCTGGAGGAGCTGATATGGGAGTCGGGTGTGTTCGTGTACCAGCAGCTGCTGAAGGCCTGCCGGGTGCCAGAGGTGGATACCTTGTAGGACTTCTGGGTCACCCTGATGGACATGGTGCAGCTGGAATGGAGGCTGGAGCATCCAAGCAGGTGGCAGTTCTAGAAGGAGCTGAGAAGCTGCTGCTCCTCACTGTCTCTTTCTGTCTCCCTGGAGGGTCATTTACCCTAAAGCAAACACCTCTGGAAAAAAAAGAAAAAAAAAAAAAGAATGGCTTCAGCTTGAAATTAGTAGATGTTATATATGGCGGTACCAAGGTCACTTTGGGATTTAATACTAGATTCAATGTTCTATTTACCTTGAGTAAGGTTTCTTTAAAAAAAGACAGCCCATCAATCAAATTAAAGTTTGAGGAAAAGAAGACTGGAATTGCAGGGTAAAATTTGAGATTCAGATTAAAATTCTGAAAATATAATATTAAGGGGTATGTTTTCAAACTAGAAAATATGTCTTTGCCATTGGAACCAAAAGAAAAATTCATCTGTGGCAATGTGTTGGGCAATGTTCAAGTTTAAAAATGAAGGAAGTCCAGTATCCAATACCACTTGAGATTGCTTAATGTCTTTAAGACTATTGGTTTAGAGTCTATAACTTGAGTTAGTGGTCATACTATTGAAGAAAATGGCAGCAAAAATTATTTGGAGCACTTGGAGTAAGCCAGTCATGCAACTTGACCTTCCTCTGGACTTTCAGTTTGGGGAGAACATACATTTGTCAGTTGAACAGGACAGTCTGAAGTGGGTTTTCTATTATTTGGAGCCCAAAACAACCAAACCAAAATAGTGACACACCTGCCACTATTTCTATTTTTAGTTTTTCCTTAAATCCCAGGAGGTCTCTGTCTGAAAAGACAAGATCAACATCCAGCTCTAAATGAAAAAACTTATTGCTTTGGTTCTCCCTTTCTCCCTCATGGCATACAAAAGTGTCATTTCCATCTCTACAGCTGATTCTGAACATCCAGCAAATAAACACAGTTCTTGTGCTAGCATGGGTAAGACTTACCAGGAAGGTTTTTTTTTTTTTTTTTTTTTTTTTTTTTTTTTTTTCCCTATCGACTATTGAGGTTGAAAATTTTATTTTTGAGATAGATTTTTGCTATAGGGGATGTGTGCTTGTCAGAGAAACAGAAAATGAGAAATCACCCCCATCACCCCCATGGGGGTGGAGGGATGGCTACATTGCAATCCCTTCTCTATTCTCCTTTTGGGTTCTTGGGTCTGGGACTCAAACCGTGGTCAACTACATGGGAGTCCAGCCATGTAACCATTATACCATCTGCTGGTCCTACCACGAAGGCCTCTTAAACAGGGAATGTAACTAAGTGTGTCTTGGATGAAGCACAGGAATCTGCATGTTAGGTAGGTTCCCAGTTACTTTTGGCACCAAATGACTGAAGGCCACATTTTGAAAATGTCACTCCTCACTCTCACCTTCTCCTTGATGTCTATTAACCTCATATCAACTTCCTGCCTATTTCTGGTTTCCATTATTGCTGATAATCTTTCTAAACTCTTCTCTAGAATGAAAACATATTTCTCCACTCGGACTTCTTTTTCTTTATGATTTCTTATTCACATTTAATTATTGTACATCTCTGTAGCACACAATATAGTTTTTTTTTTTTTTGAGAGGTTTTCACTATAGGGCGCGTGCGCTCGCCAGACAGACAGAGACATAGAGACAGAAAGTGAGAAATCACCCCCCAGGGGGAATGGTCACGCCACAATCCCTTCTCCTCCATTCTCCTCTTGGGATCTTGGGCACGCACGCAAACGTGCCCAGTGCAAGTTTTAAGCCACTGGGTCCAGGACGCAAACTGCGGTCGACTACGTGGGAGTCCAGCGACATAGCCATTACGCTAACTGCTGGTTCCCCACACAATATAGTTTTTCAAAGTATATGCACAGTACATGACAATCAAATAAAGAATGTTACCATATACATCATTTTCAATGGAGAACTTTACATTCTTATGTCTGTTAAGTATTTTTTCTTTGAGTCCCTCACATCCACCCTGTACTGTTTACTCCCCTCCCATACAGTCCCTGGTATTTATTCTTTTTTTTATTATTTAAATTAATTTGTTTATGTTCATTCACTGTACATCATTACAACATACAAAATGAGATTTTCCATCCAGAGTACACTGTATATTGTCTCAATCAAGCACATCAACATACATGTTATTGTCAATAAATAATTTTCCATTTCTTGTTTCCTGTATGTTTTGCTTTTTTT
>NW_006159500.1:1153202-1153703 GCF_000334495.1 Tupaia belangeri chinensis | reverse complement strand
TCCCTTGGAGGAGAGGTATTTTCTTGCTTTCCCATATTTCTTGTGGTCCTGTGGTGATTTCTTGTCATCTGATGGATGGTGTGTTTCTTTCGAATTCTCGAAGTTCAATCTGAGTGTTCAAGAGGAAGCAGAAAGAGGTGATCTGGAATCTCTTTGCCATTCTGTTGTGATCGCTGGTGCAGCAGACTGAGTAGATATTGAGGAATATGTTAACCCTAGTAGTATTTGGATGTTTAGCTACAGTGCCCTTAGATCCATCTAGAAACTCATTAAGTGAATATTGAAGAGTGGAGAGACAAGAAAAAAGAAAATGAAAAAGAGAGAGAAAAACAACAACAAAGAAAGAGGAAAAAAAAGACAAAAACCCAAAAAAATTGTAATTATTGTTTTTCTTTAAAAAACAATAACAACAACAACAACAAAATTTAAAAAAAAATAGAAAACCATGCAGCATGCTAGTTCACAGGAGCCATGAGGAATCCTCTTCTGAAGGAAGGCCTC
>NW_006159500.1:1149019-1153087 GCF_000334495.1 Tupaia belangeri chinensis | reverse complement strand
TGGTGGATTTTTCTAGGCCAGCAATTTTCTCTTCTACATCTGAGATTCTATTTTCTGTATGATCTAGTCTGCTTTTAATACTTTCAAGAGAGACTTTGACTTACTGTATTATAGACTTCATTTCTAACAGTTTTGTTTGACTCTTTTGTGAAGCGTGTAATTCCTCTTTTAGATCTTGCAAGAATTTCCTCACCTCCTGGAACTCGTCTACTTCTTTCTCCTTCCTCTTTAGCAGTTCGTTGTCTCTTCCATCTCAGTTAGCTTCGCCATTATGAATACTCTATACATTCTTTATCAGACATTTCCGTGATTTGCATTGAACTGCTTGTGGATGAAGAGGAGTTATTTTTTCCCTTGGAGGAGAGGTATTTTCTTGCTTTCCCATATTTCTTGTGGTCCTGTGGTGATTTCTTGTCATCTGATGGATGGTGTGTTTCTTTCGAATTCTCGAAGTTCAATCTGAGTGTTCAGGAGGAAGCAGAAAGAGGTGATCTGGAATCTCTTTGCCATTCTGTTGTGATCGCTGGTGCAGCAGACTGAGTAGATATTGAGGAATATGTTAACCCTAGTAGTATTTGGATGTTTAGCTACAGTGCCCTTAGATCCATCTAGAAACTCATTAAGTGAATATTGAAGAGTGGAGAGACAAGAAAAAAGAAAATGAAAAAGAGAGAGAAAAACAACAACAAAGAAAGAGGAAAAAAAAGACAAAAACCCAAAAAAATTGTAATTATTGTTTTTCTTTAAAAAACAATAACAACAACAACAACAAAATTTAAAAAAAAATAGAAAACCATGCAGCATGCTAGTTCACAGGAGCCATGAGGAATCCTTTTCTGAAGGAAGGCCTCAACACTCCTGCCTGGGCGGAAGGACCAGAGGGGATTATTAACAAAACAAAAGGTGGAGCTGAGAGCAAGAGAAAAACTTTACCTTTAAGAAAATCGTAAAAAGGAAAAATTACCAAAAAATGAGAAGACAGAAGCAGAGAGAGACAGAGACAGAAACACAGAGACAGAGATAGAAGGCCAGAGGGGCTCCCTACCACGCTAGCTTTGTTTGCTGGAGGCTGAATTATCAGTAGAAAATCTTCATTTCTCCTGTCCCCTGAAATGACTAGTTCGCAGGAGCCATGAGGAATCCTCTTCTCCCCTGGTATTTATTCTTGTTCCCCTTACCATTATATTTTCTGATCTTTCAATTTCTGCCACAGAGTGGCATTTGATATATATTGAACAGATACATAATGCTTGTTTTTTATAGTCTGGCTTACCTCACTTACATTAAATCAATTTCATCCACTTTATATCACATGTCAGGGTCTCATTGTTCCTTATGACTGAGTAGTATTCCATAGTGTATATGTGCCATGTTTTTTTTCAATCCAGTCATCAACTCTTTGGACACTTAGGTTGATTCCATGTCTTAGCAATTGTGAATAATGATGCAATAAACATAGATGTACAGGAATTTTCCAACTGAGTATTTTCCTATCCTTTAGGTAAATACCAACTAGTGGGATTAGTAGTCATATGGTAGTTCTATTTGTAGGTTTTTGAGGAACCTCCATATTGTTTTCCATAGTGTCTATACCAATTTATATTCCTACTAGATGTGTGGAAGGTTTTATGTTTTTTTTTTTTTTTCTTCACCACAGCCTTGGTAGTATTTGTCATTCTTTATTTCTTTTTTTTTTTTGGAGAGATTTTTGCTATACGGCACGTGCGCTCGCCAGACAGAGAGAGACATAGAGACAGAAAGCGAGAAATCACCCCCCAGGGGGGATGGTCATGCTGCAATCCCTTCTCCTCCATTCTCCTCTTGGGATCTTGGGCAGGCACACACATGCGCCCGGCGTGAGTTTTAAGCCACCGGGTCTGGGACGTGAACCGCTGTCGACTACGTGGGAGTCCAGCGACATAGCCATTACGCTAACTGCTGGTTCCCATTCTTTATTTCTTGATCAAAGCCATTCTTACTAAGGTTAAGTGGCATCTCGTTGCCTCCACTTAGACTTTCTAAGTGTTACGGTTGATAAATACTTGCATCATTTCTCTCGCTGACCTTCTCTGTGACATTGTGGTAGATTCTGTCATCCATCCATTCATTCATTCATTCACCAATATTTATTAAGTGATGACCATATGGAAACTATAGTTCTAGATATTTGTAGCTCTAAAGGAGGACAAAAATAAAGTTTCTGGATACCAAGCTGAATAAGACCATATGCTTCCCTCAAGGGAATATTTGTATGATAAATTTGTAAGCAATTATAATAAGGAAGACAGGTATGTAAACCTGGCATTGCAATATACTCAATTTAATAGAGAATATTAATATTATAAGTATGGCTCTCTTTTTTTCCCTGATAACCTCACAATATTTTATAATCTGCTGTTTTATTTTATTTCAGAATGTCAATAAAGGAAACCAGCAGTGTCCTTTATTCTCCTCTCCAGTTCCCCCTTAGGCTACAACTAGCCATATTTTCCACCATCTTCTCTGCCAGTCCTCTAACGCTGGGCATAATTTAGTTCTGACACCTGAAACCTAGCCATGACTACATGTGCTGACCAGGGTTCTCAGTCACAGATAACAGAATCTATTTTAGCTACTTTATGCACAAAGGCACGCATTAAGAGAAATAATTTACATAATTAGGGGGATACCTTCCAGATTACATTGTAAAATATGGCTGCCCCAAAAGCTGTTGTTGGGGCCATCAGGTGGCATGGTGGTTAAGGCACTGGATTCCTACACTGCTGACTGTATTTCAAGTCCTGAACCTGGGGGGCTTGAAAATCATGGCACGCATGTGTGCATACATGTCTAAAGTCCCAGAGGAGAGCAGAAGAGGGGTGATCGCAGTGTCATCTTCCCCTCTAGGGGATGATTTCTCACTTTCCCTTTCTGTCTCTCTCTCTGGTGAACACATGGCCCTATGGCAAAAACCTAAAGAAAAATAAAAAGCTGCTGACTCTTTCATGATCAGGAAGCTGTTGAAGCTCTCTGGCTTCCAGCACTATCATCCTCACCCTGCCGGGGTCTGCACCAGCAGAAAATGAACTCCTTGTACCTCATCTCTCTTCCTATGCATCCTGATCAGCGCCTCAGCTTTCCCATTTATAAACTGCACTATCTCCAAGTCATATTCAGTATATTTACAAATGGTATGGTATGGACATGGCCAATGAGAATGGATGCCAATCATAAATCACTCCTTAGGGCTTACTGGTGCCAACAGTTGACTATCAGCTCTCTTGAAGTTTAATTATGTGAAATAAATGAGAATTAAATGAGGTAATGTGCTTGACAGCGTCATAAGAGGAAGCTAGGGTTTTCCTGATGACCCTGGCCACATAGGGTGTGAGTGGTCTGACAGGCTGCAGGAGGTGCCAGTTGGTCAGCCTGGCATGAGGACATGTCTGGGGTTCTCCATGCCCAAGGACTGAAGAAGAGTGACTGCTCTGGCAGATGAAAGGAAACCTGGGTGAGGGAGGTGCACGACTGGCTTTCTGATCTCATACTCTGAGCATCCAGGCATCTGGGCTGAACACTTGGCCCCAGTATTCATACACAGGGCAGAGGGCTGGGTGGGAGTGGAGCAGTTGGTCAAGAGGAAGCCCGCTCCATTTCTCAGTTTTCTAGCACAACAAGTGAAAGAGTCTGAGCCTGTGAGGTGATAAGGAAAGGAGAATAACCGGGAGCATCAGGCTCTGGGGTGCTTCTGCCAGAGAGTGATGGGCACTAAAGCTGTCTGAGGAGAAGGTGTAGATGGGAATAAGCATGCCAGAAACTGGAGTCCAGAACCTTGAAAGTGTAATGAGGACAGTTAGTGAAGCACTGCCCTGTAATTAATCACATCAAAAACATCACTTAAATCAAGTAGGATCATGGCAGACAATGACCATTTAATTTAGCTACTTAAAGGTCATTTGGAACTCTTAATAGTGCACTGTCAGTAGGACTTGGCTCCTAAATCCAGGCAGAGAAAGGTCCATCAGGTCCCTGGAGTGAGGGACTTAAGATCTGAGCCAATTTGATAGGCCTGATGCATCTGAAATTACA
>NW_006159500.1:1140713-1149008 GCF_000334495.1 Tupaia belangeri chinensis | reverse complement strand
TGTCTTTCAAGCTAGGACTGGGATTTGAACTGTGGTAAGCCATGTAGGATACAGCTCCCTTAACCACTTGGCCACGGGGCCAGTACAAGCTATGTTAGGAATAGCAACCAAGAGGAAAGGACTATTTTGGGGTATGTTATTTGTGCCCACCTCCTCTCAGTCCCTTAAGCCAGCTATCTCCAAGCTCAATTGTCGCCTAGCAGGTAGACAGGCTGATGGGAGAAAGAGATGGGCAGGTAATGCTAGAAACCTCTTAGAAAAGAAGGCTTCCAACCCACAGCCCTTCAGGATATCCTGAGCAACCATGGCTCTGCCCAGTTCTCCCTCCTCCAGCTGCCTCCCCAAGGGCTTTGTTTAGTTGCCTTAAATTAATATGAAATGAGTATCTATGGGCAGGTAAGGTCCCTGAAGCACAATAACAAGTAGTGGATGGACCTGGATGGAAAGTGGCATGGCTGAGTGCCAATCCTGCCTGCCCTGGTGGAGTGTGTAAACCCAGGATGCGCTATCTCTGCATCTATTGCCCTCATCTGCACAGAGGAAGTTGAACCAGATAATCAGCAAAGTCCTTTAGAGCTCTGATATCCCTTGATTATGCTCTTCATTAAATATGTATCAGATCTATTCAGTTGTAAGCTTTATCTGTGATGGTCTTAAACTCTGCTCTTGCACGCATAGCCCTTATAATTTGCTGCTTATATAGTAAGTCCCATTGGCTCACAAAACACAGTAATAGTATTTCCTCTAATAGCCTTGTATGTGGTTATTGCTTTTCTCAATATCAAAATTCTACAATCTCATGTGAGATCTTGTAAGAAAAACTTTGAAGAAATTTAAATATAAAACCTTAGCTGACTCTCTATCACTTTGATATTTCTCCTTTTGCTTTTGGAAAAAAAAATTTATGTGTGTGTGTATATATATATAGGTGTGTGTGTATATATATATATATATATATATACACACACACCTATATATATATACACACACACATAAATTTTTTTTTCCAAAAGCAAAAGGAGAAATATCAAAGTGATAGAGAGTCAGCTAAGGTTTTATATTTAAATTTCTTCAAAGTTTTTCTTACAAGATCTCACATGAGATTGTAGAATTTTGATATTGAGAAAAGCAATAACCACATACAAGGCTATTAGAGGAAATACTATTACTGTGTTTTGTGAGCCAATGGGACTTACTATATAAGCAGCAAATTATAAGGGCTATGCGTGCAAGAGCAGAGTTTAAGACCATCACAGATAAAGCTTACAACTGAATAGATCTGATACATATTTAATGAAGAGCATAATCAAGGGATATCAGAGCTCTAAAGGACTTTGCTGATTATCTGGTTCAACTTCCTCTGTGCAGATGAGGGCAATAGATGCAGAGATAGCGCATCCTGGGTTTACACACTCCACCAGGGCAGGCAGGATTGGCACTCAGCCATGCCACTTTCCATCCAGGTCCATCCACTACTTGTTATTGTGCTTCAGGGACCTTACCTGCCCATAGATACTCATTTCATATTAATTTAAGGCAACTAAACAAAGCCCTTGGGGAGGCAGCTGGAGGAGGGAGAACTGGGCAGAGCCATGGTTGCTCAGGATATCCTGAAGGGCTGTGGGTTGGAAGCCTTCTTTTCTAAGAGGTTTCTAGCATTACCTGCCCATCTCTTTCTCCCATCAGCCTGTCTACCTGCTAGGCGACAATTGAGCTTGGAGATAGCTGGCTTAAGGGACTGAGAGGAGGTGGGCACAAATAACATACCCCAAAATAGTCCTTTCCTCTTGGTTGCTATTCCTAACATAGCTTGTACTGGCCCCGTGGCCAAGTGGTTAAGGGAGCTGTATCCTACATGGCTTACCACAGTTCAAATCCCAGTCCTAGCTTGAAAGACATGCTGGGCACATGTGCACGCATGCTCCAAATCCTGACAGGGTGAAGAAATGGAGGAGAAGGAATTGTGGCATGACCACTTCTCATTGAGGGGTGCTTTCTCTTTCTGTGTCTGTTTCTGGTGAATGTATGAGTCCTCTGAAGTCATATTATAAAATACACAGCCCTTTTCCTTATCTTTCTGGGCTTTGAAATTGATTACTTTCTTTTTCTTTCTTTTTTTTTTTTTGGAGAGGTTTTTTCTAGGGCGCATGCACTTGCCAGAAAGACAGAGAAAGAGAGAGAGACAGAAAGTGAGAAATCACCCCCATTGGGGATGGCCACGCCCCAATCCCTTCTCCATTCTCCTCTCGGGATCGGGAATCCAGCAATGTACCATTACACCATCTGCTGATCCCAATTACTTTCTTTTTACTTTTTTTTTTTTTTTTTTTTTTTTTTTGCTCTAAGTCACGTGCCCTCACCAGAGAGAGATAGAAAGCGAGAAATCACCCCCCAGGGGGATGGCCATGCCACAATCCTTTCTCCTCCATTCTCCTCTCAGGATCTTGGGCATGCATGCACACATGCCTGGTGTGAGTTTAAGCCACCAGATCTGGGACTCAAACTGCGGTCGACTACATGGAAGTCCAGCGACATAGCCATTATACTAACTGCTGGTCCCCCGATTACTTTCTTTTTTTAATTTAATTTAATTAATTATTATTATTATTATTATTATTATTATTTTTGCCACAGATCATGTGTGCTTGCAGGAGAGAGAGAGAGACAGAGAGAGGGAAAGTGAGAAATCACCCCCTGCAGGGATGACTATGCTGCAATCCCTTCTCCTCGTGGCATTTTGGGCACACGTGCACGTACATGTAGCCTGATTTTCAAGACACCAGGTCTGGGAGCCAAACTGCAGTCAGCCATGTGGGAATCCAGCTGGCCTCTTACTGGCCATGGGGCCACCTGCTGGCCCCATGATTGCCTTGTTTATTTGTTTGTTTTTTGACTTGCTTGTTTTCTTATTCCATTTTCCTCTTTTTAATCTTTGGGACGTTTTACCCTCTATTTCTACTCTTTTAGTGTTTGTCCCTGAAACTTATATATGTATATTTATCAAAGTTCAAGTATGATCAAGATCTCAATTCTTTTCCTGTTAATACAGGGACATCAGACCACTTTAACTCAGATCCCCCCCCTTACTTCGTAGCGATTGTTGAGTGTTTTCATATCTTTTAATCACCCTCCCCATGATTATTATTTCATACAGTTATTGTTTATTTTACCTCCATGTTTGCCAATATTTTAACTCACAGGCCTTTCATCTGAGACCAGGCTTTTTCCTGAAGCTCCTCCTTCCCACTGCGCTCGGTGGTTAGCTAGTGCTCCCTGTGGTTACTTCACAGGCTTCAGGAAAGACAGTTTGCTGGGTACTTAATTCTGTGCTGACTGTTACTTTCTCTCAGCAGATAGTGTCCCACTCTGTTGTGGCTTCCTTTACAACTGTAGGGAAGTTGGCTGTTGGCCTAGTTGTCATTACTGTGTTTCTTTTTGGGCTACTTTTGGAATCATCTCTGTCTTTGTTGTTTTGTAGTTTTGCTAGAAAATGTCTACACAGAGATTTCTTTGTGTTCATCTATGTGTGCCTTACATACGTATTAATGTCTCTTATGAATTTTTAAAAACTCAGTTGCTTTGTCTTCTACATTTTCTCTGTTCTTTCCTTTTGAATTAGACATCTGTTAAGCCTTCTCATTCTAAATTCCATATCGCTTTACTTTCGTATTTTTTATTTCCATGAACTCTATGTGCTTACTTTGGGGTCAATTCTTTGGATCTGTCTTCCAGTTTGCTACTTTGTTTTTCTCCCCAGTACTCCCAAGCTTCTGTTTAAATCAGTCATTTTTAGTTTTAATAATGTTTTTACTTTCTAAAATTTTCATATGAATCATTTTCAAATCTTACTGGTTCTGTTTCTTCATTCTTTTATTTATTTTTTTATTTTGAGAGAGATTTTTGCTTTAGGGTGAGTGTGCTCACCAAAGAGATAGAAAGCGAGAAATCACTGCCTGGGCGGATGACCACACCTCAATCCCTTCTCCTCCATTCTCCTCCCAGGATTTCGGGCACACATGCACATGTGCCCAGTGTGTTTTAAGCCATCAGGCCGAGGACTCCAACCGCAGTCGACTATGTGGGAGTCCAACAATGTAAGCATTATGCCATCTGTTGGTCTCTCTTCATCATTCTCTGATTCTTTTTCTTTAAACATTTCATACACAGTAATTTTGCGCCCAATAGTTCTGATATTTGAGGTTCTCATGGATAGAAATCAACTGTGCATTGTTTCTTCTGACTGTCAAACATGTTGATTTGTTTCCTTTTGTATTTGGTGACTTTTTAAAAAGACTTATTTTATTTACCTTTATTTATTTATTTATTTATTTATTTATTTATTTATTTATTTAAATTTGAGCAGAGAGGGACAGAGTTAGAGAGAGACAGAGGGAAAGTGAGAAAGCAAGCTGCCAGGTCTGGGACTCGAACTGTGGTTGGCCATGTGGGAGTCCAACACCCTTAACCACCATGCTGCCTGCTGGCCCCATAGTTGGTAATTTTTAGAGAGCATGTTCTTAATTTGTTCTTCCAGAGAATTGTGTTTGCTTCTGCTTGGACCCAAGCTTCCCTTGGGTTTTACTTTTTACATTGCAGCTCGACAAAATGAATAATGCAATATAACCTCCACAGGGTGAAATATGCACAAGGATTCAAGTGCTGAGGAGAAAATATTTTTATTCATGTATTTTTCCTATCTAAAGTCATGGCAGAGATTGCCTAGTTTCTGGATAGGCTCCCTCTGTTGGGAAGTGTTTTTTTTTTTTTTTTTTTTTTTTTTTTTTTTGAGAGGTTTTTACTTTAGAGCATTACAGGGCATGTGCACTTGCCACAAAGACAGAGAGACAGAAAGTGAGAAATCACTCCCCGGGGAGATGGCCATGCCACAATCCCTTTTCCTCCATTCTCCTCTCAAGATCTTGGGCACACATGCACATGCGCCCAGTTTAAGTTTAAGCTACTGGGTCTGGGACTTGAATCGTGGTTGACTACATGGGAGTCCAGCGACATAGCCATTATGCCAACTGCTCTTCCCAATTTTTTTTCTTTTAGAGGGGTTTTCGCTATACGGCGTGGGCGCCGCAATCCCTTCTCCTCCATTCTCCCCTTGGGATCTTGGGCATGCATGCACACACGCTAGGCGTGAGTTTTAAGCCAGCAGGTCCGGGACTCGAACCGCGGTTGACTACGTGGGAGTCCAGCGACATAGCCATTATGCTAACTGCTAGTCCCTGGTCCCAATTTTTCTATCCTAACTTTTCTCAAAGGTCCTGAGGGTCTTGACTCAATGTAGGAGTCTTAGTTTTCAACCTCCACATAGATTCCAATCTCTCTGCAGTTCTCAGGATGAATAGACACCTTTACCTACAGGGCAAACCAAGCTTTTGTTTTTTGTTTGTTTTGTTTTTTATTTGCTATTTATTAACCTGGTTTTAACTTGTCTGTTCTTATTTTGTTCTTAGACCTATGTGATTTTCTTCTTTTTTCTTTTTTGAGCTCTCAGTGTTTTTAAATATTATAATTAATCCAAATGTTGTTGTATTCTAAAACAGGTTTTGTTTGTTTGTTTTTGAAATAGCAAGTTCATAGTCCTACCAGAAGAGAAATTCCATAAGTATTTTCTATTCATTTTTTATGCCCTTCCCAATAGCATAGGGATTTTAGATAGTTTACAAGCAGTAGTGGGCAGAAGTCATCTTGTAGTGGCTTTTGAGAAACGTGTGATATTTTAGGAATCTGGTGAATTATTTGTTAGACACAGCCATTATCAAAATTAACTTATATATTGGGCTTTCTCCATGGCCTAGTAGTTAAGGGAGCCAGATCTCACATGACTGACCTTATAGTTCAACCTGGCCCTGAAGACTTGAGAAATATGCTGAGTATGTACATGTGCATGCCACAAATCCAAATGAGGCAGGAGAAAGCTAAGAAATGGAAGCAGGTAAGGGGCCTGGAGAACCTGCCCATGTGGCTAGATTTAAAAAAAAAAAAAAAAGAAATCAAGGCAGCAAATTCACTGCCCAAGGAAATGTTAGCAGGAGATTAGTGGGGGATGGCTAGCTGATTAAGCAACAGTTGATATAGCCGATGAGATAAATCAGTGGGTTCAGCCACATTTGAAATAGCCAATGAGAAATCAGTGTGCCCAGCCATATGTGATAGAGCCAATAAGATGAAAGCAATTAGAGAGCCCAGCGAATGATCAACCCACACAACCTAGGTTAAAAACGATAAATCCCACAGAAAGCCACACTTTCTCTGTCTGCTCAGGCCTGCTCCTACCTCTCAGGAGTGTACTCTTACTTTTAATTAATAAACTATTTTTTCCTTACACTATTTGTGAGTTTCTTTCAATTCCTTGTCCGGAACACCAAGAACCTGGATATCATCACAGAAGTCATTTTGCAACACTAAGAGGATGGAGAAATGTAGGAAAAGGGAATGCAGTGCAAGCACATCCCACTGGGGTGTGCTTTCTTCCTCTCTCTTGCTCTCTGTCTCTCTCTGGCAAGCTCAAGGCCTCTGTTGCAGATAAACACACACATACACACAAATTTCTAAATTAAATAACTTATATTAAAAACAAGGGTAAAAATTACTCTAACTCATCACTTCCTAATTATGTTTCACTGTCGTCTATACTTTTGAGGTTATTTATAGCCGTTGTCTCTATATGGTGAAACTCTACAGAATGGTGTCATATTTTGCATCCCTTCCTATATCTCTCCTCTCTCTCGTGAGCGCATAATACCTCTGGCAATTAAAAAAGAAGAAAAAAATGTGTGATGTCTCTAACAGTTGCATTTTTTTTTTTTTGGAGAGATTTTCACTGTAGGGCGCGTGCGCTCGCCAGACAGACAGAGAGAGACATAGAGACAGAAAGCGAGAAATCACCCCCCAGGGGGGATGGTCATGCCGCAATCCCTTCTCCTCCATTCTCCTCTTGGGATCTTGGGCACGCACGTACACGCACCCGGCATGAGTTTTAAGCCACCGGGTCCAGGACACGAACCGCGGTCGACTACGTGGGAGTCCAGCGACATAGCCATTACGCTAACTGCTGGTTCCCTCTAACAGTTGCATTTTGAGTAGTGCAAAAGATTGAGGAAATATCCTTTCAGCATTTGAAAACGGAGCCAATTCAGCAAAGTAGCTGCTGATATCATGGAGAAACGGGTGAAGTTCTGATATATGACAAATATCTTTGTTGTTTTACTTCTACATGATTGTTAAGTAATTAGAAATATCAAACAAATTCATGTCTGAAGTTTTCTTGTCATTTGCAGCCACGGGTTAGGCTATGGACAGAATTTGGTAAAAATCAACCGAAGCATTATATGAGAATCAATTGGCTGCACAGAATTTACAGTAAAGACTAGTGTGTGTTTTACTATTCTGTGCTTATTGTGGGTGACACATTATTTATAGCAGCAAAATTTGTAATAAACTTATGTATATGTGTGCATTTTTTTCAGAGATCTAGTTATGAAACATTCCCAAGCATACCTCTGCTGACAGGGATAGAAAAATACAATAAGATAACACAAATCTGAAGTAAATGAGAAAGAAAAAGGAACAACAGGAGAGGGACATAATATAATCAGAAATGACATTGATACAAAATTTCATCTCACAGTGTGCAGATACATGCTGTGGTAGGCCACACATTTGTTTCTATGCTTCCTAGCAGATCTTGTGTAAAGAAAAATTTGATTAGGTAGTCAACTTCTAGTGTTTTGATGAGAAGCTGTGGTGTTTCAAGTAAGCAAAGTTCAGAAGAAATATTATCCTAAGGGTTTGTGTAGAGTACGAATTTTTTTTTTTAAATAAATGTTAACAATGTCCTTCAGGCAAATTCTCATTTATAGTCACAGAGATGCTTTTAGTATAACCCCTTTTCAAAGACTGAAAACTTTTTACCAAAGTTTTTCTTTTGTATGTATTTTTAAAGTTTATTTATTTTTGGGCCATCAGGTGGTGTGGTGATTAAGGTGTTTGACTCCCATGTGGCTGACCGTAGTTCAAGTCCTGAACCTGGCAGCTTGCTTTCTTACTTTCGCTTTCTCTTTCTGTCTGTCTGTCTCTCTTTGGTGAGTGTATGTGTCCTATAGCAACTTAAAAATAATAACAATAAAGGACCAGCAGTTAGCATAATGGCTATGTTGCTGGACTCTCACGTGGTCGACCGCAGTTTGAGTCCTGGACCCGGTGGCTTAAACTCATGCAGGGTGGGTGTGCGTGCGTGCCCAAGATCCCGAGAGGAGAATGGAGAAGGGATTGACGTGTGGCCAT
>NW_006159500.1:1131690-1140687 GCF_000334495.1 Tupaia belangeri chinensis | reverse complement strand
GCACGCGCCCTATAGCAAAAAAAAAAAAAAAAAAAAAAAACTCTCCAAAAAAAGAAAAAAAAAAAAAATAACAATAATAAATAAAACTAAATAATTCTTTAAAAAAAGAATTATTTTAAAAAAGCTTATTTATTTCTTCCATGAGTGACTGAGAGGGAGAGAGACAGCACTCCCAGTAGGATCTTGACATTGTGATTCACCCTCAGGCTTCTGCCAGTCTTCCGTTGTGGGCAAGTGTGTTCTTTGCTTACTCAGGGAGGCCTTTGGACTTGAACAAGGACCCTTCTCATGTGAGATTGCCTTGCAAAGCATTGTGTTTTATTGCTATGCCACTTTCTGGCCCCCATTTCTTTTAAAAGACAGGGTCTTGCTGCGTTGGGATCCTGCTACCTCCACCTCCTGATCAGATGGGCCTGCAGGCACGTGCAATTGTGCCTGGCTTTTAGAGAGGAGTTGGGAATGGAACCCAAGTCTCCCACGTGGCCTCAGCCTGCTGAGCAGCAGTATCCGGTGTGTGCTACTGCAGCTGGTCCCCAAGTGTTTTTCTGTTACAGACACATATTCATTCATGTGAACTCTGGGGCTTTGAAATACTATTGTCTTAGTCCATTTTGTGCTATCACAGAATAACTGAAGCTGGGAAGTTTAAGAAGAATTCAAATTTATTCTCTCACTCTTTTGGAGGTTGGGAAGTCTAAGAACAAGGTGCCAGCATCTGAGGAAGACCTTGCTGTGTCTTGAAAGGGAAGGAGAGCAAGCCCAGTTCAGCAAGCCCTTTTCATAGTGTCATTAGTCCTTTTATGAGGGTTCTGCCATAGAGTTCGGACATTTAATATAGGTTAAGGGGGAACATACAGTATTAGTCTTTCATAGTCCGGCTTATTTCACTTAGTATTGTATCTTCTATGTTTGTCCACTTTGTGTCAAATGACAGGATTTTGTTTTTCTTTATTGTTGAGTAGCATTCCGTTGTGTACTATATTTTCTCAATCTATTCATTGGTTTTTGAGTACTGAAGATGATTCCATGACCTAGCTATTATGACTATAATACTACAATAAACATGGATATGCAAAGGTCCTTCTGACTGAGTGATTTTCTGTCTTTTGACTGTATACCCACACTAGTGAGATAGCTGAGTCATATGGTAGTTATATTTTTAGACTTTTTTTTTTTGGAGAGATTTTTGCTATGGGGTGTGTGTGCTTACCAGAGAGACAGAAAGTCAGAAAGTGTGAAATCCCCTCTCAAGGTGGATTGCCATGCCACAATCCCTTCTCCCCCATTCTCCTCCTAGGATCTTGGGCACGCATGCACATGCACGTAGCATGGTTTGCAAGCCTCTGGGTCTGGGACTTGAACTGCAGTGGGCCATGTAGGAGTCCAGTGACATAACTATTGCACCATCTTCTTGCCCCATATTTTTAGAATTTTGAGGACCCCCTATACTGCCTTCCACAGTAGCTACTAAATTACATTCCTAGCGCTGCACAAAATTTCCCTTTTTTCTGCAACTTCAACAACACTTACTATTATTATTTTTCTTTCTGATCATAGCCTTTCTGGCTAGAGTTAGATATATCATGGTGGTTTTTGATCTGCATTTCTCTTATGATAATAAATGTTGAACATTTTTTTCATATGCATTTTAGTCATTCATATGTCTTCTGTTGAGAGTCATCTGCTCAGGTATATTGCTGGTTTCTTAATGGATTATTAGTTTTTCTCCAGGTGGGCTAAATTCCTTATATATTCTGGTTGTCAATCTCATGTCTAAAGTATAGTTTGAAAATATTTTCTTCTGTTATGTTGGCTGTCTTTTTATTGTTTGCTGTACAGAAGCTATTTTTAATTCATGTAATCTCACTTACCTATTTTTGGTGTATTGCTTTCACTTTAGGGGATCATCTTTGCCTATTTTTTTTTTTTTTGGAGAGGTTTTTGCTATAGGGCGTGTATGCTCACCAGACAGACAGAAGAGATAGAGAGACAGAAAGTGAGAAATCACCCTCCAGGGGGATGGCCACATCGTAATCCCTTCTCCATTCTCCTCTCGGGATCTTGGACATGCACGCACATGCGCTCGGCGTGACTTTAAGCCACTGGGTCCGGGACTTGAACTGCGGTTGGCTACATGGGAGTCCAGCGAAATAGTCATTATGCTGACTGCTGGTCCCATCTTTGCCTATTTTAATATCTTGAGGTGACTCTCCAATATTTTCCTCTAGTGGTTTTATGATTTGGGGCTTTATGTTTGTCTTTAATTCATTTTGAGTTAATTTTTATTAATGGTGAAAGATTATATAAATGTATATATAAATGGTGAGGGATCTAGTTTCTCTTTTCTGTAAGTGGATATCCAATTTTCTCAGCATCATTTGTTGAAAAGATGATCTTTTCTCTACCAGATTGTTTTGTGCCCTTTGTCAAAAATCAGTTGGTGGGGGACCAGCAGTTAATGTAATGGCTATGTCGCTGGACTCCCATGTAGTCGACCGTGGTTCAAGTCCCGGACCCGGTGGCTTAAACTCACGCAGGGCGCATGTGCGTGGGTGCCCAAGATCTCGAGAGGAGAATGGAGGAGAAGGGATTGCGGTGTGGCCATCCCCCCTGGGGGGTGATTTCTTGCTTTCTATCTCTCTGTCTCTCTCTGTCTGTCTGGCAAGCACACGTGCCCTATAGCAGAAACCTCTCCAAAAAAAAAAAAATAGCTGATGGGGCCAGCAGGTGGTATGGTGGTTAAGGGAGCTGGATTCCCACATGGTCAGCCACGGTTTGTGTCCCGGACCTGGTGGCTTGCTTTCTCACTTTCTTTCTCTCACTTGCTCTCTCTCTCACTCTGTCCCTCTCTGAACAAATTAAAATAAATAAATTAAGTTAAACAAAACAATTCTTAAAAAAAAAAAAAGACTAACCAAAAAAACCCAAAAAAGACTAACCATAATTTTTTAAAAATCAGTTGGTTGCATATTGTTGGATTTGTTTTTGGATTCTCTATTCTGTTCCATTGGTCTATGTGTCTGTTTCTGTACCAGTGCCATACTGTTTTGGTTATTATTGCTTTACAATATATTTTGAAGTCAGATAGTGAAATGCCTCAAATTTTACTCTTTTATATGATATTGCTTTGGTGATAAGGGCTCTTTTGTAATCCTAGTCAAATTTTATTGTTTCCTTCTATTTCTGTAAAGAATGTTGCTGGAATTTTGATGGGAAATACATCAAATTTGTGTATCATTTTGGGTAGTATCAACATTTTAACTATATTGATTCTTCTAGTCTATGAACAAAGGATGTCTTTGCAAAAGAAACTGCGTCATTTGTACTGCAGAATTATTTCCCACACTGTGATTTGGATTTTGCTTCCATATGGTTACAGAAGAGTGTCGCTAGCAGAAAAACCTACTGAAGTTAAATATCATTCTACGGGAGTAAGACATGAGGCATCTATTAAAATATTTTAATAGAAATTAAAAGGAAGAGAGATGAGGTCATGGAACCTAGGAATAGAACCACAGTAAACAGGGACAAACACAATGAGGAAGGTAAGGAAGATGAGAGCCAAAAAGAAAAAGAAAGACAAAAAGAAGGAGAAGAATCACTCTAGACACTTCAACGTCCTCCAAGTTTCTGAGTTCTTTGTCTTCTAGCAACTCTTCTGCTTCACTTGGACCTTGGCCCTCAAACAGAAAGGTGGGGCAGGAGCTGCAAAGGTGTCAGGAGCATGTCCCTCCTCCCTTCTGGCTTCATGGCTGAGCTAATTTTTTTTTTTATAATTATTATTTATTTATTTATTTATTCATTTATTCATTTTTAATTTGACCAGAGAGAGACACAGAGAGAAAGAGACAGAGGGAAAGTGAGAAAGCAAGCCACCAGGTCCGGGACTTGAGCCTTTGTCGACCATGTGGGAGTGTCCAGCGCCTTAATCACCACGCCACCTGCTGGTCCCAAGCTAAAATTTAATTCAAAAAATTCACTTGAGCTATATATGCTAAAGGAAAGGATGGATAGACATAGAATCAAATCTACCTTTGGGGGGGGGCAGCATCTTTATATTTCACCCTTAGAATTCATTTCATGTCAAAATAAATTAAAAAACGACTTGCGGGATCAGCAGGTGGTGTGGTGCTTAAGGCACTGGACTCCCACATGACTGACCACGGTTCAAATTCCATACCTGGCAGCTTGCTTTCTCTGTCTCTGTCTCTGTTTCTGTCTTGTAAAATTGAATAATAATAATAAATAAATTAAATAAAATAAATAATTCTTTTTCTTTTTTGAGAGTTTTTTGCTACAGGGCGCGTGAGCTCACCAAAAAGACAGAGAGAGACAGAGAGACAGAAAGTGAGAAATCACCCCCTCGGGGGGATGGCCACACTGCAATCCCTTCTCCTCCATTCTCCTCTTGGGATCTTGGGCACACACGCACACGCGCCCAGCGTGAGTTTTAAGCCACCGGGTCTGGGACGCGAACCGCGGTTGACTACGTGGGAGTCCAGCGACATAGCCATTATGCTAACTGCTGGTCCCAAATAAATAATTATTAACAACAAATAAAATAAAACAAAACAAAAAACAAACAAAAATCCCCCCCAAACCCCAAACAAATAAAACTACTTGCCAAAGTTATTAGAAAAAAAGTATATTAAACCCAGATTTACCCGCAGGTGGCATTTAATGCCATAACTTAATGGCCTGTATGAACATCAGCTTTTGGGGCTCACTGATTAGCTTGTGCTGTATGAAAAATGTTTTACCATAATTTTTCATTAGCTTCATGAGTTATGGCATTTGGAACCTGGTAAGGAAGCTAATGTTTCAATAATTAAAAAAACAAAACAAAACCACTTTACTATCAGTGATTCAAGTGCCAAATGCTGATGACTTGGGGGCCAGTTAGACAGCTGAGACATGAACATAACTAATGATTATTTGTAACAGTTATTTGGATATCAGAATCCTCAAAATCACAGGAACTTTCATACAAACTAATAACAATGAGCATTTGGCCCTGGATGTTCCTCTGGCTCTATAAGGGCATGGCTCTTTGGGGTCACCTTCAGGTATGTCAGCCCCAGAAGAGTTGCAATTTTTGACAAATGGCCAGGGGAAGCATCCCTGTATTTGGTAAGGACCTGGGAAGAAAAAGGAGAGTCACATGGCTATCTTAGAGAAGAGCAACTCCCTGCAGCAGAGCAGGATGGCTCTCAGTTCAGGCCCATCAGTTTCACAAGAAAATGTCAGCCATGTCCCCAGCTCTCCTAGCTGCTAAGGCAGACGGTCCTGCTTTTCATGCAGCACAGAAGAGGTAGCCTTACCACATTAGAACAATGTCAACCCCATAGCAATCCAAACATGGGAGAGCTTGGCAACTGAATTAGTCTCCACAGAGAGTTGCCTGGAGGGCTTCTGTAAGACCTAGCAACAGGTCTCTCCGAGTTTTTAAAAGTGAAATACAACGAAACAAAATGAAATGGGAAACAACCAAGAGTATAAGAATAAGGACTGTATTGTGGAACTTTTGTTTCAGTTACATATGTGTGTACATGATATAAGATGTATTTTTAAAACATGACCAGCAGATGGCGTGGTGGTTAAGGTGCACATGGCTGACCATGGTTTGAGTCCCAGACCTTGTGGCTTGCTTTCTCACACCCTGCCCCCTTTCTGTGTCTTTCTCTAGTCAAATTCTTAAAAAATAAATGAATGAATAAATCAAGTTAAATAAATAATTCTTTAAAAATACTTCGAAAAATGAGCCAGGGGTCAGCAGATGGTGTAGTGGTTACATTGTTGGACTCCTGCATGGCTGACTGCAGTTTGAGTCCTGGATCTGGTGGCTTGAAACTCACACTGGTCATGTGTGCGTGTGTGAGTGCCCAAGATCCTAGAAGGAGAATGTAGGAGAAGTGTGGCCATCCCCTCTAGGGGGGGGTGATTTCTCATTTTCCCTCTCACTGTCTCTATCTTTCTCTGGGGAGTGTATGCAGCTGATAGCAAAAACCTTTAAAAAAAATGAGTCAAGTCAAAAGAACTTGAAAAGTTCTGCTCTGAGAAGTAACTATAGCTGGAATAAGTCAGACTTCTAAGAAGCTGTCACTTGGACATATACATTGGCATTTAAGTCAATGCTTAAACATATTTATGATGACATGTGAAACACAAAGCAAAACTTCCATCCTTTATATCTTACCTCCCTGAGACATGTGAACTTAATGGATTCCTCAGATAACAGGACTTAGAAGTAATTAATCTATTTATTTAGTCATAAACATTTATTGAGGCTGTTGGGGGCTCTAAGAATATAAGCGTGGAGGAAAAAATAGATGAAAAGGTTTAGTGCAACTTTTATTCAGGAGTCATGGGAAAAATACTGAGTACATGCAAGGAAAGTAAGTAAAATAGAAAATGTTAAATGGTTATAAGTACTAAGATAAAAAAATATATAGAAAAGGATACCAGGTTCCCTTTGAGGTTTGGGGCTGTGTTAGTTTTCTATTTTTCTGCATAACAAATTACTATTGGGTTGTCTGAAAAGTCATGACACACTTTTAAAACATTTTTAAATTTTTAAATTTTTAATTTTTTAAAATTATTTCATTTAACTTTGCTTATGTATTTATTTTATTTGACCAGAGAAGAACAGAGTGAGAGTGAGAGCAAGAGAGAGAGAGAGAGAGAGAGAGAGAGAGAGAAAGGGAAAGCGAGAAAGCAAGCCACAGGGTCCGAGACCCGAACCACAGTCGACCATGTGAAGTCCAGCGCCTTTAACTACCACACCAACTGCCAGCCCCATGACACACTTTTGCATAGAAAAAATACATCATGATTTTTCTGACGGCCCAGTACAAGCTTAGCAAGTTAAAACAATGCATATCTTTATTACTTTATAGCTTCTGTGGGCTCAGGGCATGGTTTATCAGGGCCCTCTGTTCAGAGTCTTGCAAAGCTGCAATTAATGAGTCAGCCAGCTGTGTTCTCAGAGGACTGAGGAATAACCCTCTTCCTAGTTCATTCAGGTTGTTGGCAGAATTTATTTCTCCATGTCTGAAGATGCAGCTTTGTGATGGCTCTTCACTGGAACCGCTTTCAGATCCTGGAGGCCTCCCAGTTCCATTGGTCTCTTATAACATAGTGGCAAGGAACATTCTTGCTCTAGTCTGTTAAGAAGGACCCTTACATAATGTAACAGAACTTAGGAGTCATAGTCTATCACTCTACCATGGGAGGTACCTCATCAAGGAAGTGACATTCTGTTACTTTTGTTATATTTCAATACTTACAAGCAAGTAAAAGGTCCTACTTTCACTCATGGGGAAGCAAAACTATAAGGGCATGGCTCATTGGGGTCACCTTAAAGTGTGTTAGCCACAGAGGGTTGCAATTTTTGACAGCTGGCTGGGGGAGGCGTCCCTGAGAGGCATTATTTGCTAAGGACCTGGGAAGGACAAAGAAAGGGTCACACGATTATCTTAGGGAAGAGCAACTTACCAAGAGGAGAAAGGGAATGCAAAATCCCCAAACGTGCTTGTTATTTTAAGAACAAAATAGTGTATGTGCTGATGAGAAAGGCCAAAAAGAGGGACAAATGGATGATGCAGGAGAAAAAGAGAACTACTGCAGCATTGTCCCTGAGTAAACTAGAGGAATCTAGTGCAGCAGCAAAGGGGCTTTTATTAGCTGTTGGGTCACTGGAAAAGTCATGATGTATTTTTCTATTTTTCTATGTGTCATGACTTTTCTAATGACCCAGTAGTAGAATAACCAGGTAATCCAGGGTAAAAGGCCTGAATACAGGCCACTAATGTGAGCGTAGATATGGTGATGGAAACCTCTGTTTTCTCTGTAAACTGGGAAGCAAGATTATCTGCTGAGAGAATTAAGGAGGTGTTGGTGATTTGAAGAGCACTGAGAAGATGTGAGCTAGTCATCTTTGAGAGGGAGATGAGAGCCGGTCCATACCTAGAAACAGACTAGGCAACGTCTGTCTGTTCATTAAGCAGCACACAGAGTCTACCTGAGGCTGATGGTCACCATTAATTTAAGAGAGGCTAGTCACAATTTCGCCTTTCAGGTGGTTAGGAAGTCCAAGATCAAGGCACTGACAGATTCAGTAACTGGTGAGGGCCCATTTCATAGATAGGACCTTCTCATGGTATTCTCACATGATGAAGGGAGAAAACAAGTTCCCTTGGATCCCTTTTATCAAGGCACTATTCACATTCATGAGGGCTTTACCTCATGGCCTGCCTAATCATCTCCCAAAGGACCTGCTTTCTAATACCATCACGTTGGTGATTAAGGTTCAACAAATGCATTTGGGGAGGACACAAGCATTCAGATCATAGCCATATCTCAAGAGAAATTTAAAAATATTTTGAAGTAAATGAAAATATAAAAATGTATGAAATGCAGCAAAAGCAGTCCTTAGAGGGAAATTTATAATATTGAATGTACACATTAGAAACGAAACAGCTCTGTGTCAGTAGAAGATTGTAGTAACGAGGTTTTGGGGAGGTTGAATCAGGTGACATGGATTCAAGGTAGGGGTTTTAGAGAGGAGAATGGAGAAGGGGCTGTAAGTGGTAATGAAATGCAAGAAAGATGCCTTCTTGGGCCAGCAGGTGGCATGGTGGTTAAGGTACTGAACTCCCACATGGCTGACTGTGGTTCAAGTCCTAGACCCAATGGCTTGTTTTCTTACCCGCCCCTGCCCCCGTCTCTCTCTGGTGAGCACATGTGCCTTATAGCAAATTAAATAATAATAATAAATAAAATTATTCTTTAAAGAGAGATTAGCTTTAAAAAAATAAAGGAAAAGAAAGAGATATCTTCTCTCATGGAAGAAAGGAAAGTGGAAGAAACCACCACTCAAGAGGTTCCAGGGAAACAGAGTCCTCAAGGGAAAGCCAGGTTCCAGTTACAGCCCAAAGAGGCAGCAAAGTTCAAGAAAGAGCTTAAGGTTCTAGGAGTTTTGCTGATGCTTCTCAGAAG
>NW_006159500.1:1128481-1131067 GCF_000334495.1 Tupaia belangeri chinensis | reverse complement strand
GTTCAGCAGAAGGGTTTCAGGAAAGATCAGGGAAGGGGATAAGAAAAGGAACTGCCATGGTGGAGTGGGGATAAGGGTTAGCAGGATAAAGAATACCCACCCAAAGCATGTTAAGAGACATGATGAGAGAAGCTATCCCAGTGTTGTGAGGAGGAGGGCGTAGAGAGTCTCCCGGGGGGCACACCAAGGTCTGGGACTCACACTGCTGGAGGCTGGCAGTAAGGTGACTTTACTCTAAATGCTCAAGTCTCTTCCGACTCCTACCTTCTGATGGAATGTGAATGGGAGTGACCTATCGCCTGTGGGCCAGAAGTTAAAAAAGCAGAGAAGTGGTTGTGATCACTCCCCACCTTCTTCTGCTTCCTGCTGTCTCAATGCAGAAGACTCTGAAGTTCTAGGGCAGGGATTCTCAAGTGTCTTCATGTGGCCATCTTTTTAACAGACAGCTGGGTGGGGCCCGAGATCCTGTATTTCGAATGAGCTTCCAGGGCGTGCCAGGGCTGATGGTGCTCAGGTCACTGTTGCAGGAGCGAGGCTATAAGGGATGGTGGAGTCGGAGAGTAAAAGGAGCGTGGGGCTTTGACTCACTACACAAAGAAAAGCTTTCTCTTCAACCCACAACTACTCCAGACCAGTTACCCGAGAAATAAGAAATATGTGGGTGTTAGAACAGCTGGTCTTCTGAAAATTGTTCTGACAATTCCATGCTCCTGTTTGAACATCCTGGTAGGGCAATTCAATATAAAATTATCCCTGACTTCCTCTGCCGCCACCACCAGTTCCTAATATGGGTGGGTGCTTTTAGAGGACTGCCCTGTCATTGAAAAGATCTATGCCTAACTATACTTTTAAACCCTACTCAGCCCTCACACCATTAGCTCTTTAATGATGGCAACGGTTAGGGGAAAAGAAAACATCGGTTTTAGATTTGTTGACTCAGATTATAAACAGAAAGTAAAAATGGATTTTGGGATTAGATTGTGGGTAATCTGCCTTTTTCAGTGGGAAGGCCAGTGGAGAAGGTCAGGCTGCACGTGTTTGGTCTTGGGAGGCCATTTCAGGGAGCTCAGGTAGACACTCTTAATTAAAGGGGCCAGCAGGTGAATTTCAGGGCCTGTTAGAGGCTGCAGGGCTGAGGGTGGCTGCAATGGCCCATCCAAAAATGCTGACACTCAATGCACTTGAGATGAGAGATAGGAGCCTGGGCAGGGAGTCAAATGTGATACATGGTGTGTGTTACTTGGAGCTGCAATTGGAGCAGAACAGCAGAGGGAGCTTGGACAAGTCCAGGCCCAAAGTTGGCAGGGGACTTTCATATGCTTCCAGCAAACATTTACGTGGGAACACAGAGTTCAAATAGGAACCCTGACCAGCTGGACCTAATGTGCTAGACTATAGCCAAAGAAGGCTAGAGTAAGAAACCTGCCCTGTGACTGCGGCGCCGGTCCTGACCTTGCCCTCTTGAAGTCAGAGTGGAGGCCAGTTCTGCTTCAGCCCTGCTGGCTTCCGCCACAAGGCTGGGCCTGAGTGCAAGCAGGAAAAAGTCCAGGGAAAACAGTTATTTGGCTTATTTTGGATGAAGCACCTGGTGAGTCTCAGCACTAGCTTTGTCCCAAGTGGTGCTCAGTAGGCCCCTGGGTCTGAATTTCACAGGCGCAGCTGAACACTGTTTCTTTTTCCAACATCACCGAATAATTTATTGGGAATCAGAACTAAAAGAACATTTGACAGTTGTGAAATGTATGTTTATTCTGATACTTCTGTAGTTGTACAACTGACTCATCACGAATTACTGGATTAATGTTACTTTACTTCTTCAGGACGGGGTTTATCAATGATTTCAAATTTGGGATCTTCACACTTGAAGTTAGGGAAGGTGTTCATGTCTGCTTTACCATACATCTGCTTCAGCCTAAAAAGCTCCCTCTCCTGATCTTGCGGTTATCTTGGGCCAGTGTCAACAGGTGCTTCAGCTGTCTGCCGTTTCGATTTGTATTCTCTCATCTTGTCCACAGAAAGTTTCTGTCTAGGATCAAGTTCCGTATTAAAGGCCACTGCTGTGACACCAATGTTCCTTTGCAAATGGACTGAGACTGCGGACCGAATGACCGGAGGAGAACCTGAAGAGTCTCTGAAGCATCATGGTGATTCTCTGTTACTTGTACTAAAGCCCCGAGATGCCAGAGCCACCACTGCCACCCCTGGAAGCCATTCTTTTTTTCTTCTTTTAAAAAAAATTATTTTAGGGAACCAGCAGTTAGCGTAATGGCTATGTCGCTGGACTCCCACGTAGTTGACCGCGGTTCGCATCCTGGACCCGGTAGCTTAAAACTCAAGCCAGGCGCGTGTGTGTGCGTGCCCAAGATCCCGAGAGGAGAATGGAGGAGAAGGGATTGCGGCATGACCATCCCCCCTGGGGGGTGATTTCTCGCTTTCTGTCTCTATGTCTTTCTCTGTCTGGCGAGCGCACGCGCCCTGTAGTGAAAATCTCTCCAAAAACAAAAACAAACAAACAAAAAATTATCTTATTCATCTTTATTTATTTATTTATTTTAATTTGACCAGAGAGGGGGAGAGAGAGAGAGA
>NW_006159500.1:1118413-1128447 GCF_000334495.1 Tupaia belangeri chinensis | reverse complement strand
GAGAGGAAGTGAGAAAGCAAGCTGCCAGGTCCAGGACTTGCACTACGGTCAGCCATGTAGGAGTCCAGCACCCTTAACCACCACATCGCCTGCCGCCCCTTGCACCTCCCCAAGAGCCATTTTTACCCAAGGAAACTATCGAGTTGTTGGGAAAGTCATGATGCATTTTTGCATAGAAAAACAGAAAAATAGGTCATGACTTTCCTGACAACCTAATATATTGGGCTTAGAGAGAAGATTTTTTTTTTTTTGAAGTATATGACTTTCAGCAAATATTTACTGAGCAGGACCAGCAGATGGCATGATGGTTACATTACTGGACTCCCATGTAGTACATAGCAGTTCGACTCCTGGACCTGCCAGCTTAAAACTCATGCAGGGCATGGTCAAAATCCCGAGCGGAGAATGGAGGAAAAAGAATTGCAGAGTGGCAATCCCCTTGGGTGTGTGTGTGTGTGTGTGTGTGTGTGTGTATGTATGTGATTTCTTGCTTTCTATTTCCCCGCTTCTCTCTGTCTCTCTGGCGAGCATGCACACCCTATAGCAAAAATCTCCCTTAAAAAATGTGTGTGTGTACATACATATATATGTGTATATATATGTATATATGTGTATATATATATATATATAATTTACTGAGCACCCACTTTGTGGAAAGGTTAATTCCAGAAAAGGACCTTCTGTTCATACTTGGATGTTGGAGAAAAGTATTGGGCATATATAAAATAAAAGTTGGGCTGGTGATACCTGCCTGGCTAAGTTTTTCTTTTTTAAAAAAATTTATTCATTCATTCATTCATTCAAATTTGGCTACAGGGAGACGAGAGAGAGAGAGAGAGAGAGAGAGAGAGAGAGAGAGAGAAGAGAGAAAGTGAGAAAGCAAGCCACCAGGTCTGGGACTCAAATTGTTTTTGGTCACGTGGGATTGCCCAGCGCCCTAACCACCAGCCTGGCTTTTTCACAAGTCTGTAAATGCCCAGCGAGGAAGGCCCCCTGAGCCTCCTAGAAAGGTCCCTGCCTAAAATGGAAGTTCTGGGAGCCTGGACTCAGAGTCAGGAGCCTCTAAGGGCTGAAGCCAGACTGGAGAGCACAGGACAGAGTATGGAAAAAGAGGGGAAGAGGGGCTGCAGTCAAAGGAGAAAGGTAGAATGGAGGGAGCATGTTGGTGGGTTTCACATGGTATTCATTCTCTCTGATGTCGCCACTCTGTGGCCAAAGTGTCACTTACAGGAAACCCACATTGTATCAGATTAAACCCAGCAGTGGCCTCCTACTGCCTTCAGAAAGGCCTATTAGGCCTGTGGGATCTGGACACTGGCTCTCATCCTCATGCCAAGTTCTCTCTCGTCCTCTGCATCTTAGGTGATTGGCTTCTACTGAGTCCCCAGATTTGTCACCCCAGTCTATGTGTAGTTCCCTTTAGGATGGCCAAACCATTTGGTTTGTATGGAGTGGAGGGATTTTTTTTTTGAGAGGCTTTTGCTATAGGGTACATGCATTTGCCAGAAAGACAGGGAGAGACAGAGAGACAGAAAGTGAGAAATCACCCCCCAGGGAGGATGGCCACATCACAATCCCTTCTCCTCCATTCTCCTCTCGGGATCTTGGGCACGCACGCACATGCACCTGGTGTGAGTCTAAACCACTGGGTCTGGGACTCAAACCGTGGTTGACTACATGGGAGTTCAGCAATATAGCCATTATGCTAACTTCTGGTCCTGAAATGGAGGGATTTTAAAAGCAGGACACTCCTTCGCAGTATGGATGAGCTGCTCATCCTGGTTTCCTCAGGCCTAGACTCTGACTCTGACATTCCTACCATGAGTGAGCCTGACTCCTGAGCGTCTCCAGCGTGCAGCAGGTCAGTCGATTCCTCAGGAGAAGGGACTGCCCTTGTTTCCCAGACTGCCCTCTTCCCACCCTAATGAAACTCTGGCTATGATTTTCTTTACTTCTTCCCTATGGTGCTTATCACGGCCACAATTACGCAATTAATTGTGGAACTAGCTACCTGATGGCAAACAGGTGGCACACTCTGCCCTGGTGGTTCCAGTCCTTTACACAGTGCCTGGCAGAAGGCTAACACCTCACACCTCATTATCTACTGAGTTCCAGGGCACCACTGCAATATTTATTTGAAGGGACTTCAAGAAGTACACGGAAAATGCATATTATGAAAAAAAAAAACTATGCATGAATTTAATTTTTTTGCACCAGATAAATTTGTGTGTATGTATATGTATGTGTGTTTGTCTAGAGGGAATGTGCAATTGCCAGAGAGTGACAGAGAAGGAGAGAAGAAAGCATCCCCCATGGGGCATGGCCATGCCACAATCCCTTTCCTCCATCTCTCCCTTCTTTTGGGATTTTGGACATGTGTGCACACATCCAATGTGTTCCTTGAACCATGGGGTTCAGGACCACGTGGTTGGCCATGTTGGATCTGACTGCCCTAACCACCAGGCCAGGAGACAGTACCTAAACTTACATTCTTTTTTCTTTCTTTTTCTTTTTTCCTTTTGTTTGCTAGAGAGAGAAAGAGAAAGGGAGACATCATCCCCCAAGGAAGGGTGGCCATACTGAAATCCCTTCTCTTCCAATCTCCTCTTAGAATTTCGGGCACACATACACTCTTGCCCAGTGTGGTTTTTAGGCCACCTGGTCTGGGACTTGAACTGTGAAGTCATCCATATGGGATCCAGCTTCCTTAATTTTCACGCCATCTGCTGGCCCCCTAAACATGTATTTTAATTCAACTTTTCCACAGACTTCTTGAAATCTTCTTATATTTGTTGAAGGACAGTTCTAGAGTACCACTGCAAATGTTTACATATGTCTAAATTAATAACAATAATACTAATAAAAAATATATGTGCCAAGATAAAAAAATCTGTCCCTGACTGTTTCTCAGCCTGGATGATGATTATATGTGTGTATATGTTAAAACTGGGTAACCCATCCAAACGATGTGGTGGGCTTTTTGGCATATATGTAATTTTTGTCACAATTACAATATAAAATTGGAGTGGTTGGATGTACGAGCATTAGTCTGGGTGTGCGTGGGTGGGACTCTTTGTGAATGTGTGCATGTGTGCACACATGACAGTATGTACACATATATTCTCAGCCCATGTCTTCTAGTGGTTTCATTTGCTTACTTTAGCTTGCTTTGAGGCACAGCTGAGGCCATCTCCTGGGGTGGAAATCCGGACCAAGAAGTAAGAATCCTGGTGTTTCTGAGTTAACACAGAAATAGCTGGAAGGTAGGTCCCTCAGTCTTATGACTGTAAACTAATCTGTAAAATTAGAAAAGGGTAGTGTATGGGCTCATCTACCTGAAACATTCTATGAGTTTCTCTTTTCACTCTATGTCTCATAAAGTTAAAGCACTAGCAGTTCGATTTGATCTTGTTAAGGTCTGCACAAGTAAAAGGGCTCTAGTCTTTCTTAGTAGCACCCAGATTTTTTTTTCTTTTTCTTTTTCTTTTGGTGGACAGGTTTTTGCTATAGGGCGCATGCCCTCACCAGAAAGAGAGAGACAGAGAGACAGAAAGCGAGAAATCACCCCTCCTGGGGGGGGATGGTCATGTCACAATCCCTTCTTTTCCATTCTCCTCTTGGGATTTTGGGCATGTGCACGTACCTGGCATGAGTTTAAGCCACCGGGTCCGGGACTCAAACCACAGTCGACTACATGAGAGTCCAGCAACATAGCCATTATGCCAACTGCTGGTCCCAGCACCCAGATTTTAAGAAGTCAAATCTTTGGACAATCCTTGCTCTGTGTAACAAAGCATCCTTTGCACCTAGGCGAGATTGTGGTGTATTTACGACACGTAGGACACTTCCCTTCCAGTTTGGTGAACTTTCTTTGCTGTAGTCTTCATCTTAAGGCTACTATGTAAAGATGTTGTATGAGTATTCCACATTTGTTAGAGCATTTTATTCTTTATTCCTAGGAGTCACTTTAATCTCATTAATTCAGAAGGACCGCACTTTGTGATTGCACCACCTCTAGTCTCCCTGTCTGTAAGATCCCTTCCATTTCCAGTCTCCAGGTCCCTGTGGTCTCTATTGGCGCATCTCACTCTCTCCTGACATCCTCTGCTCCCCTTCCTATGCCTTGACTTCCTGGCCCTCCCCGCTTTGCCTGCAAATGAGTCTCTCCCAGTTGGTGGCCTTGTCACCGTGTTCTCGCTGCACCCTTCCTCCTGCCGTGTAATGGAAAGGGCCCTGGGTTGAGTTTGAAGCTGAGTGCTATGCTGCTTAGTAGCAGTGTGACTTTGGGCAAATAATCCTAAAAGACATAGAGGTTCCTCTTCTCTGGAAAAAAATTTTAATTTCCATTATACATAATATAAGGATCAAATAGAAATATTCATGGTATCTGTTTGAAAATGATCAATTACTATATATCGAATCATCAGAAAAGCCATAACTTTTTCTATGCAAAAATGCATCATGACATTTCCAATGACCCAATATATATAGACAGTAATAACTCTGCCATTCAGATGCTAGGTAAATGCCACTGTCTGTGTTCTTGGCACTGGGCCCTGGAAGTAGGCTAGTTGCCTCCGTGTTACTGGACCAATCCTGGACACACATGCCCTGTGTCAGGGAAGAGATGCCCCAGAAAGTCCTAGGCAGAGCATGCTTTGCTTCATAAACGGCTCACAGCAGAGAAACAAGGAGACTTAAAGGACTTCCTGCCTCAGGACAATGTTTCAGAAGGAATATTTACTTATTGAATACTTACCAAATACCAAACTGTCTTATGACAGACCTGGATTCAAATTCTAGGTCTGCTGCTTGGTAGCTTTAGAAAGGTCTTCAGTCATTCTTTTATTTTTCTCTTGGGTTTGTTTTCTGTTCTTCAGGATTCCCAGAAAAACTTTTTCATTCTTTTCATATCTCTTGTGTCTTCTCTACAGCCTAAGAATTCAAGCAGATTTCCACTAACTTAAGAGGGAAGATGGAAGACATATGATATGGGCCTCCTTAATTTGCCTCTTCACCCGAATGTTTTTCCAAATATCCATCTTCTGATTTTTTAAAGTTGATTTTGTTTCTCTCATGAGAGAGTGCAAGAGAAAGCATGTGCATGTGCATGAGAAAGATTGAGAGAGGGAGAGAGGCAACCCCAACAGGGTCTGGTTCCCAGCCCTCTAAGTTAGTCAGGACGTGGGACACACACAGCATGTTTCAGATTGACCATGTTTCAGATCTGAGACCACAGTCAACCAAGCGGCTTCCAGCGCTGCAGGTCAGTCCGCTTCCTCCTGTGCCACTGAGGCTAGGTCTATTTTCTGGTTCTTACCATCTTAGGCAACAGTTCCTTCTAAGTCTCTTCTCCATCAGTTGTATGTGACCTGTATTCTTTCCCTGCCTCCATTTCCTCCAGGGCTTCTTACCTCCTCACTCCTTACCTGTGTCCCCACAATCAGCTTTCTTCCTCTCTACCAGCTCCTTCCCCTCGGGGTAGGCAGGCAAAAGTTACCTCTAGACTAAGAACTAACCAACCAGCCACTGTCAGGCAATCTTCTTCTATTTTGCATCTTTTGAGCTGACTACTCTCTGTCACAGCTGCTGCTGCTTCTCCAGTCCCCATTCACAGGGCGACCTACACTTAGCATTCTGCTGAAAGATCTCTCGACCTTCCAGTAACCAAAATAATCCAGTCTTACTCCTGATCCCAAGTGACATTGTTATAGATGGACATTGATGTCCACTCTATACTTGTTGACACTCTCTCCTCTCTAGGATTTCATGACCCTGCAGTGTCTAACCTCTCTGCCTTTTCTTCCTGACCCATCTTTCTATACCCAGCTTCCTGTTATCAGTCTTGTCCTGCTTTCATTGCCCTTTCTCTACTTTGAGGACCACATTAACTTTACTTCTAGTAGTGGTTCTCTACCTTGGATGCTCAACTTTTAAATCTCTTTGAGGGGTTTTAAAAAATCCAGATGCCTAGATCCCATCCTAACCAATTACTGTACATCAGAATCACTGGGGGTGTCTTGAGCAGGTTCCAGGGAGTTGATTCCTAAGTCTTTAGTTTCTCACCTGAACTTCATTTTTTTTTTTTTAAATCTCTTTCTTTAGCCTATGATTATTGGCTGAATGGAAGTTTCTATCTGTGTGACCTAAAAGTCCCTCACACATTACCTGGCAAAAAAAGCTTAGTGCTATCTCATATAGGTCTGATTCTCTTCCCATCGCCTTTTCCCCTAGGGTTGAAACCTGTGACTGTCCCTGGCTGTTGGCATCCAGTAAGCTTGAGGTATGCTTGTCTTCTCTCCTTGAGAGTCCTCACAACTCTCTCCTCCGTTCTAGGTGCTCAGGTCCTGTTTCACCCAGACCGATGCTAAGTACCTGCCAGAGCTTCTCCCACCTTCATTTCCCCTTGGATAAAACTGCAAAGACTAACTTCCTGAGCCAAGTGCTGATTTGGTCTTTTCTCTGCTCAGAAATTTTACTGTCTTGCCACTGCTCACTAATAGTATTTATGATCTGCTTTAACCTCTCTCTCTCTATTTAATCCTCTCTCTCTCTCTCTGGCTCCTAGTCAAAATAAACAACTTCCCATTACCCTAACAATCCTGCAAATTTCCTATCTCTGACTTTGCTCAAGCTTTTCTCTCTCCCTTATACCTCTTCTGCTATTGAATTCTACTCATTCATCTAAACCCAACTAAAATGCCCTTATCCAGGATGCTGTCAAACCAACTCTGCATCCTATAGAATCCTGCACTTACTGCATGCTGTCATGTATTAACTGTCTTGGTCTCCTAACTAGATTAAGGTAAATATGAGTCTATGGGCTGTGCCCTGTTCTCTTGTGATATTTCCTATAGGAGATAATTATTTTTGAATTGTTACTATACTAAAGAAAATTTGCCTATGTGAGCGATCTATTTAGCTCATATAGCTTCTAAAATAATTTTATGAAACACTAGACCCAATTTCATTTTTAACTAGACCTCTCTATTCTTCTAATCATAGATTTAAATATTGAAAGGATGTATTTTCATTCGTATGCGTGCTTTAAGTGTATTTTCATTGAAATCTTGTAGTTACAGATTTGATGCCTTTAATTTACGTCTAAGAAAATCCGCCATGTAATCCAATCAGCAATGCCAGTCTTGTGGTCAAGTTAGACCAATAGCCAAATCACACTTCTTAATCGGAAAATGTCTAGCTTTATTTTAAAATACAGATCAATGTGAATGCTCATTCTCAGATACACAGGCACCCTACCAGAGCTCCTGAATGAAGGAAGGCATTGCCCACTTCATTGCCCACTTCGTTATTTCTTATGGAGGGACTCCGCTTTGCTGTCTCAATCCTCCCTCAGGAGCGGGCATTCTCCATTTGTCTGCTGAAATCCCTTAAAGGTTTTACACCTCGAGAGAATGAACAGTGTAACTGTGAGGCAGATGATAGAGCTGTCCTTTCTTTGCACAGGGCAGGTGGGAATGGGGAGCTGGAAGGCCATGGGTTTAAAATGTATAAAAACGGAAGTTGAAATTCTGGAGATGGATTCTGTTTAAGCTACCCTTGTCAGTGTACACCCTAGATCGCTCTGTGCCCCAGCAGGGATGTGTGCTCCTCAGTGTGAAGACAGCTGCCTTGGGATGAAATCCCAGAGGAGGTCTCAGTTCCTTTCATAGGGACACACCTTAGGGTTTTAGACACTTTCCCTCTCTTTATCAAGGAAAATTCCAGATAATTCCAGGTAACATCACTCTCCAAGGGGCAGTTTCATCAGAAGAAAAGATCCCATGAAACCTTTACAACTCTTAGAAAAAGTAAGGCTTTTATTCATAGTGGCTGGTCACCCTTCTTGGGGACAGTGGCATGAACTTCACCTACTGTGACATCCTTGATCACTAAGTTGCCTGGGTCATATACAACCAAATGCCCAGCAGGAGTTCAGTGTAATTCTAGGGTGTCACTTTGTTGTTTATACACAAAGGTTTACAACCACGACTGTTTCCACCAGTAATAATCATAATCTCGCACATTTAACTGGGGTCCTGCTAAACTAGATGTGATGCAAAGCTTATCATTAGACATAGTACTATTATGATTTCAAGATCTGAAAAGCACTTTTGTGGTTTTACAGGCGTCCTGTCTGGCAGTATGAATGCCTGAGGAAGAAATCTCTGTTTATCCAAATTCCTTCAGCAAGGAAGTCATTTGGTGTTGCCATGAGTTTGGCCTACTAGCAATATCAAAAGGATTCAACTTTGGGAAGCCTCAAAATTCACTAAAGTTTCAAGTAAGATTCAGGGCCCATATGAGTTACGATTCTAGCTTCACAGTGACTCTACTTGTATTGTAGGAGCAGCAGTCAGGATGTTGGCAGGGTGCCTCCTGCTCAGAACACACATGTGAAGCGAGTCTAGGCATGTAGGTACCTCCAGAGTCAGGCGCTTTCCCATCTGTACTGTCCACTGCTTGGAAGGTGACCCGGACCCTGATGAGAGCAGGCGGTTCTCTGCAGAAGGTCTGGCTGATACTCTAAGACAGTGGCTGCAAATTGGTGGGTGGGTAGAAGGCCAGATTTGAGATTTGGCCTGTATATGGTCTATTTGGGTAGTATTTTTTTCTTACTATTCAGTATTGTTAAAAAACATAAACTCCTGGGACCAGTAGATGGTGTTAATGGTTACGTTGCTGGACTCCCACATAGTCAACCAAGGTTCAAGTCCCAGACCCAGCGACTAGAAACTCATGCTGGGGATGTGTGTGTGCATGCCCCAAATCCCAAGAGGATACTGGAGAAAAAGAGATTGTGGCATGGCCATCCCCCTCCCCAAGGGTGGGGGGGACAGTGATTTCTTGCTTTCTGTCTCTCTGTCTCTCTCTCTCTCTAGCAAGTGCATGTGCCCTATAGCAAAAATCTCTCTCTCTCTAAAAAAAGTGAAAACATAAACTTTTCAAACCTTAAAAACCGTAACATTTCAAGTTAGCTGACATTTTTTTCCTCAAGAAACTGAAAGAATACTCAATTCTGGACTTGACAAAATGGAGACGTTCAAGTTCATGAAAATGCCCGTCCTGAATGAGTGCCTCGATGGCTTCATACTAGTCTCTGCCCTGCTCTTGTTCTAATCCCTTTGTCCTCTAGTTTTCTATCTTTTTTTGTGTGTGTCCTGATAATTTTTTTTTTGAAGGGAGATTTTTGCTATAGGGTACATGTGCTTGCTGGAGAGATAGAGACAGACAGAAAGCAAAAAATCTGCTTCCCTCCCCCCTCCCAGGGGGCATGGTCATGCTGCAGTCTCTTCTCCTTCACGCTCCTCTCAGAATTTTGGGTACACACTCACACGCATCTGGTATGAGTTTCAAGCTGCTGGGTCCAGGACTCGAACCTCAATCAACCATGTGGGAGTCAAATGCCTTTATCATTGTGCCACCTGCTGGCCCCAATATTTATTTTTAATTTTAATTTTTTAGTCTTTTTTGCATTAGGGTACATGCACTCACCAAAGAAAGAAAGAGGAGGGGAGAGAGAGGAGTGGGAGGAGAGAGAAGGAGAGAGACAAAGAAAGAGAGAGAAATCACCTCCCAGGAAGAAGGCCACTCTGTAAGACCCTCTCTTTCATTCTCTTGAGATTTTGGACTTTTGGGCATGCACACATGCACCATGCATGATTTTTTTTTTAAGCTGCCAGGTCCAGGACTCAAACCTTGAAGCTGTTCATGTGGGGGTCCAGTGCCTTAACCTCCATGACACCTGCTGGGCCAGTGTCCTGGTAATTTTTATGTTTTCTTTTAAAATGGTAATTACCTGCACAGTGTTAATATTTACACTCTGTTATCTACATTGTTTTATAGGTCTTTGGGTTTTTCATGTTGCACTAGAACATTCTCAGATCATTTAATGTATTTATTACAAATCTTTTAACTTGTGTTTGATGTCACATTTTATACCACCCCTTCTCTTTTCTAAAATGATGCACTGTATATTTAAATTTTTTTTTTTTTAGAGAGAGAGCTTTTTGCTATAGAGGTTACACACTCAA
>NW_006159500.1:1115118-1118385 GCF_000334495.1 Tupaia belangeri chinensis | reverse complement strand
CCCCCCCCCCCCCCCCAGGGAGGATGGTCATCCACAATCTCTTCTCCATTTCATTTTGGCATTTTGGGCATGCATGAACATGTGCCCAGTGTGTTTTAAGCCACCAGGTCCAGGACTCAAACTGTAGTCGACTACAGATGAGTCTAGTGATGTAACAATTATGACATCTGCTGGTCCCTGTTTAGTTTTTTAAAAATTGTACTTGTGTAAAAGATTGACAGTTTGGGAGTTTGGGGCCTCCTTCTGACACCAGTGGGAAAAATCTTGATAGGACTAGGGTTGAGAACTGTTCTTTTGGATTGTAAACTCTTGGATGGCAGATTTGTCATCATTCAATGCCACACAAAACTGTCCCTTCTCCCTAGTGCGAGTATTGCAATACATTCCTAAGTTACACTCAGCTATTCATTTTGGAACTACTGGTGTGTTGGAAAAGTCATGACAGTTTTTCTATTCTATGCCAAAATGTGTCATAACTTTTCCGACAGCCCAATATACACTGCAGCTAAGTGCTGGCTTCTGCACATACTTGGGAATTTTACATGAATAAGTTTCAGAATTAAAAGGAAAAAAAAGGCGATGGAATTTTTTACTGATTGATACTTGAAATCCTTTTTGAAAAAAAGGCACAGTATCAATCTATGTAGCAAGCAACAGAAACATATGGCCGATTCATAAATGATGTACTAAACTGACAGGCAAATACTTAGATTGCTTATGAGAAAACTTCCCATTTACTTGGGTCAGAAAAGTCAACAATCTATCCCGTGTAATGCTACTGCATTTAGAATCAAGTTTCAAGGAAGTCCTGTTTGGGGCATTCATCTTACACTTTTAAAAACTTATGAAAATTGTAGTTTTTAAAAGCTAAGTTAATCCCCAGCAATGATCTATTTCAAATTAACACACAGCCTATATAGTTGGAAAAAGAAAAGATTTTTGGATATATATTTTATTTGACAGTGTTTTAGAATATCATACAGTAAACAAGATTTCTGTAAAAGTTAATTTATCCATAGTGGTGCGTTTCATAAAAATAGTTGCTCACTTACAGTCTTTCTGTGACTATTAATACATGGAATTATATTTATAGAGATACAGCTGTACAGGGTAAATTCACAGCTAACACTACACAGAAATATTATTTGAATGGGATTTAGATGATGTGCTGTCTTCACAGGTTATGGATTACAGCTGCATAAAGCAATTACTGCACAAGTAGTGGCTGTGAACTGTGCAAATTAGAGTTTATGCAAGCGTAATCTCAGTTTTTTTTTCCTTTTGTAACACATGGAAAAGAAAGGTCAGAGGATACAGTACCGGGACGTGCAGCTACACTACAGAAGCATTGTCCAAAACCAGATTCAATAAATTAATGGCAAACTATACTGGATTTCTAGTCCAGGGGAGAAAGTCTAATTGAGATTAAACGGAAAGTAGTATAAACTGCTACATGTGTTTGTGCTTTTGTTTATGATGAATGGGTTTCTTTTTGGAAATTGCTTTTACAAGCTGCAAGACCCTTCACTCGAGGCTTTCAACCATATTCTCCTCTTGTCAAACAACTAAACTACTCTATGCCTGATGGAAATTAAACTGTTAGTGCTCAGGTTACTTCAATTACAGAGAGAGAGAGAGTCAGCAGAGGGAGGCTATTATGTGTGACCCTGTGTGATGGACCTGGTCTCCCCCTTTTACTTATTTGACTAGGAGTGCAGGGAGGTGAGGCTCATTTGCATTCGAACTCCTGTAAGGGGCAGAATATCAGAAGGATGAAGCCTCATTCATTCAGGGCACATTAAAGAGAAGCTGCCCTCTCAAACATTTTGCCTTCTAAAATGTGTAGCTACAATGAGTCCCAGTGGATAATTAATTGAAGCTAACATTTTACAAAGAAATGCTAAAACAGCAGGAAAGAAAGACAAGCCTTAGAATTTTACTAGGGAATCAATCATAGATCTATGAAGACAAACAGAAACATCCATAAGTTGCTAATGAAATAAAAAACTGCTAGAGATTACAAAGCAAAAGCAAACCAAAGGGAAACAAAAGGAGAAAGAATAAAGATAAGCAGAAAGGAATGCTAAAAAGACTCATGTTCTTTAATGAAAATAAATTGGTTATAATAATGATTTTTTTAATATTAGAGATTCATTATAATCTGAGAAATATAGCACAAATACTTTGCCTCTGTTCTGTCAAAGTGCAAATGAAGTAATGGAAAGAGGGTTTAAAGTAAGAAAATAAGTGAAATATAACATCGCTGACAAACTATCTCTGCTAGCCTGGAACAATAAGAAAGCCTTTTCATAAAGGAACTGCAGCGTTGCCAATCTTGATTAAACAAATTGTGATTCTTCAATTACAAAATTCATATTTTAGAGGAAAACCAATTAAGATCTATGAGCTAAACTGCGAAATTCTGACTTATGGCAAACTGTTTCCTAGAACACAATTTTTAGAACTTTTTTTTTTTCCTACCACTGAAAATGTACAGAAATATGGTTTGATCACAGATATGGCAGTAAAAATGGCATCACACCAATGAATTCACTAGATTTCTAACTCATCCTGCAGTAACGGGACGGTGCTGCTAACGCGGGTGATGGATGCCAAGGGTGAGCCATGGAAACATGTCATGGGTGAACAGTTCTGAATGTTTCAAAGAAACCCTTTAACCCCTGTCTAGATATGTCAAGAACGATTTATTTACAATGCTTTAGATCAATTAAAAGATATAATCTTGTCTCAGTTTCAGCTTGCTCCGTGCAGTTTGATTTTTTTAAGGCGATATTCCAGTTTGTGATTGCTCTTAACTTGTCCAGTTTCTTGATATAAAGTTTGGATGACATCCAAATCCTTCATGCAGTGGGGGGATATTCCTTTTCTTTCTTTTTTTTTTTTTTTTAACAAAAGCTACACTGCACTGTCTCTCTGTGATGTTCTTCACGTTATTTTGGTTCTTCCATAGCTGCCAAAGCCCCCACAGTGGAACCGGGAGCTTTAGGATCAGTTTAGGTCTGCGCGTGGACGCTGCGCCGCCCATGCTCATTGGACACGTGGGACTTCGGGTCGATGTTCCCAGGCCTTGGTGCCTTGTGGATATCTATGCGTGTGACAGTGAAAATAAATTAAAACGCCGTGAGACGGAACCTAAGAAGAACCTGCGTCGAGGCGGGTCGGCGGGCTGCGACCGCGGGGCTCATCTGCTCGCGGCCGAGGCGCCGGGCTTGAGGACGCCCGGGAGCTTGTCGGAGCCCGGCACCT
>NW_006159500.1:1079578-1105959 GCF_000334495.1 Tupaia belangeri chinensis | reverse complement strand
GAGGCGGGCCTGCCGGCCTCCGGCCGCCCCTGGCCGCCGGGCGCCTCCTCGAGCCTCGGCCGCGCGGCCCTCTGCGGACTGGCCGAGCGCTCCCTCTGCTCCCCGAGGCGCTGCTTCTTCTGGCCGCCGGCTGAAAGCTCCTTTGGTTTCCTAACGTCGTGTTCCCTTTTGATATCCCAAGCTGGGTCTGGGCTTATCTGGTGGGAAGGGTCGGAGGGTGGGGCTGGATGTGATGGAGAGAATGGAGAGAGGACGTCTTCGAGGGAGACGCCTACTTCCGGCAGACCTGGGGCGGCGGCAGCGGGAGAACTCCAGGAGCTGGGTTCGTCTGTGGACAGGAGGGACAGGCGTTAGGACCGCGCCACGCGGGGTTGCGACACTCCCGCGACCTCCCTCTACGCCGGGGACAAAGGCGGGCAGCCAGGGCGACTGCTGTCAAAGTCCCCAGCCACTCCTACCCCAGCTTTCACTGCCTAGAAGACAGCGGGTCGAGGCCTGCCCTCCTTTCCACCCTCCACCCCAACCCCATTGATAAACTAGGGAAGTCAACGCAAAGCCGGGCCTAGTCCCTTCTCCTTGGCCCCTCCTAACTTCCTGGGTGTCATCAGGCCTGACAGTCCTGTGTGGACGTCTGACTTGGCAGCACTTGAATCAGTGGTTCTGGAATTCAAGTATATGCGAGGTCTTCAACAAGTTCATGGAAAACGCATATTATGATGTAAAAAATTATGTATGGATCTCAAAACATTTCTTGCACCAAAGTAAACTGGTACTTAAATTTCGTTTTTTTCTACAAACTTTTGGAAGTCCCCTGTATATGGAAATCACCTGGGATGGTTGTGAAAAATACAGATTCCCAGGGACCAGGCTCAGAGATTTTAGCAGCATAGCACTCGAGAATTACTCTGCATTTTAAACCGGACACTCAAGTGATTCTGAGCAAGATGGTCCCAGAGCTAGAGCTTTGAGTCCTCTCCAAGTACAGTTGGAGGAATGGCTTTCTCAACCATTAGGTGTCACTCAAAGCATAATTCTTAGCTGCCAGCCAGAAAATCTCAGACTTTGGATACATTCATCTAAACTGTTGTCTTTAAAAAAATCGTCCTTAATTCTTTTTGGTAGTTCTAAACATTATGGAAGGCCCCTGAACTAAGATAAATGATTCTTTCTAGGAAGGCTAGTTTCAACATTTATTTAGGATTTAAAATCTGTCTACTTCCAAAAAAGATTTAGGACAATTTACAACATCAAAACACACACAAAGCAGAATGATAAAAATGAGAAATGACTTTTTGAAAAAAGCAACCACCAGTCAGAAGCCAAGTAGAAAGAGGACAGATGTGTTAGGAATCTGAGATGAGTTAGTTACCACTATGAGTGATAACATTACCCTTGAGTTTCTGGCCACTAAGGCAAAATTTAAATAGGGAACTCCAATGCAGTGAACCCTCAGTATTTGTGAGGAAGAGAGCTCATGACCTTTGGAAATCCTCACGTTTTGCAGTACCATTCTAGTGTAATTTTTCTCCGTAAAATTGGTGTATGGTTATGAGAGGAGAACAAAGAAGCCACAGAGGTATTTGAATTTGGGGAGGCAAATGAGCTTCTCACTAGCTAAGAGATTCAGTCCCACACATCAGCCTCAGTGCATGCGATTCAAGTTCCTGCCTCTGTAATGTGTGTCAGAGACTACAGGAATCCTTGTGAATACACAGTCCACAAATGTCAAGGGTCCTCTTTATTTTTTAATTTTTATTTTTTTGGAGAGTTTTTTTTCACTATAGGGCACGTGCACTCGCCAGACAGAGAGAGACATAGAGACAGAAAGCGAGAAATCACCCCCCAGGGGGGATGGTCACGCCGCAATCCCTTCTCCTCCATTCTCCTCGGGATCTTGGGCACGCACGCACACGTGCCCGGCGTGAGTTTTAAGCCACCGGGTCCGGGACACGAACCGCAGTCGACTACGTGGGAGTCCAGCGACATAGCCATTATGCTAACTGCTGGTTCCCAAGGGTCCTCTTTATTTTAAAGTTGAGGATTCTTATATCTTTGATACTGATTTATAAAGATGCGAAAAGAGGAAGAGAGGAGTGGGTTTTTTTTTTTCCCCAATGACTTTGGCCATCTTTAGAATATCAAATTAGTTTTTAAAAATTTCTTCTTTCAAGGGGCCAGCAGATGGCAGGCACTGGACTCCTACATGGCTGACCATGGTTTGAGTCCCGGACCCAGTGGCTTCAATCTTGCACCAGGCACGCATGTGTGTGTACACAAGATCCCAGGAAGAGAGCAGAGGAGAAGGGATTGTGATGTGGCCACAACCCCCCACCCCCATGATTTTTTTTTTTTGGAGGATTTATTTATTTATTTATATATTTATATATTTATTTATTTTGTTATTTTGGCTATAGTGCATATGCACTTGCCAGAAAGACAGAGAGAGACAGAGAGACAGAAAGCGAGAAATCACCCCCCAGAGGGATGACCACGCCGCAATCCCTTCTCCTCCATTCTCCTCTTAGGATCTTGGGCATGCACGCACACGCGCCCGGCGTGAGTTTTAAGCCACTGGGTCTGGGACTTGAACCTCAGTTGACTACATGAGAGTCCAGTGACATAGCCATTACGCCAACTGCTGGTCCCCTGGGCATGATTTCTTGCTTTCTGTCTCTCTGTCTCTCTGTTGAGTGCATGCACCGTATAGCAAAAATCTTTAAAAAAAAAAATTTCTCCTTTCATGTGAAATTTGAATGGAGTATTTTGGGCCTAATGTTATCTTCCTTCTTTCCGTAGACTGATGCCCATAATCATCCTCACATAGTAATTAAAAATATCTTAGAAAAGCATCAGAAAGCCTGTAACCTAATCCTGCCTCTGGCATTTATTTATCAGTGATGTGATTTGGGATCAGCCACTAGAACTCTCTGAACCTCAGTTTTCTCCTTTATCAGATGCGGATAGAATGTCCAACTTCTTAGGTGGGAGATATTCAATTTTTAAAGGAAAAGCACCTTGCGACAGGAGAGCTCCGCTGATCATTTGCACATAGTTGAATTGTACTTTTTCTTCTGTGCCTCGGTGGCTGCCTACTTATGGGGTGAACTCCTCTGGAAGCTGCTGTGTTAACTAGCGTACTTACAGGTGAGGTTTTGAATAAACACAATAAGTTAGTCATTTCAATATGCTACGTTTCCCAGGTATGATTTTGCTATATCTCTGGGATGCTTGGTTACATCAAGGACTATTATCCTCAAATGCACATGTATTTCATGAAAATTAGAATATCTTCTTTCAGTTGGGTTAGAGTTCAAAATCAAACTAACACATGATAAACGGTGAAAACTCCATCAATATAGGAAGATATTGCCTAGAAGAGTTAAAAGTGGTCTTTAAAAGGCATAAGTAGAGGGTGGCTTGTGCAGTGTACTCTCTGACGTGGATTGTGTTAATGATATTTCACATTTTAATAGCTCTTTTCCCCACCATTACATCACATATGGTAGAGTCAATTAGCTAGCCTCAAATTACTTCTGAGATACAGGGAGAGGGTTGGTATTATTCACACCATTTCCTGAAGGAGGAATTGAAGTAGAGAGATGTTAAGTAACTTGACCGAGATTACAACCTGGACCACTCAGGAGTATAATTTTGGGTTTCTTTACTCTTCCTACTTACCAAGAAAATTGTCCTAAGATTTTGCCTTGCAAGTAGAATCAAACATGTAAAATGGACAGGCTCAGTGGCCATTGTGGGCCAATAGGAACTGGATCCCATCATTAAACAGAATAGTTAGTATTTATAATATTTCTGAACATCTCACCACATGTCTCATATAAACTGGAGAGTTCTTGTCCAGAAAAATGTAAAAATGTTAAACTCCACTTATAAATGCCCATTATCAGCTGGCCTCAAAGTACTTTTGAGATACAGAGACATTCCCCTTCCTTCTACTTCCAGTGATTGTCCAAATGATAAACTCGAAGGTAAAATCATCACCAATACAAAGGGATTCCTCTTATTATAAAACAGAATTCTCAGGCATTTGTTTAGAGATCACTAAATACCTAAAAGTGGGAGAGACTAAAATCTAAAATGTTCCTAGCCACCGGGGGCCAGCAGGTGGCATGACGGTTAAGATGTTAGACTCCCACATGGCCAACCATGGTTTGAGTCCTGGACCCGGCAGCTTGCTCCTCACCACTCCACCTCATCAAATTTAAATAAATAAATAAATAAATACATAAATAAATAAACACATAAATACTTCTTCTTTTTTTTTTTTTAAGAGGTTTTTGCTATAGGGCGTGTGCGCTCGCCAGACAGACAGAGACATAGAGACAGAAAGCGAGAAATCACCCCTCAGCGGGGATGGTCATGCCGCAATCCCTTCTCCTCCATTCTCCTCTCGGGATCTTGGGCACACACGCACACGCGCCCGGTGTGAGTTTTAAGCCACCGGGTCTGGGACGCGAACCGCGGTCGACTATGTGGGAGTCCAGCGACATAGCCATTACGCTAACTGCTGGTTCCCCATAAATACTTCTTTAAAAAAATAATATTCGGGGGCTGGCAGATGGCATGGTGGTTAAAAGCACTGGACTCCCACATGGCTGACTGCTGTTCAAGTCCTGGACTGGTGGCTTACTTTCTCATTTTCTCTTTATCTCGCACTCTCACTCTGTCTCTCTCTGGTCAACATTTAAATAAATAAATAAACAAATAAATAAAGTTAAATGAATAATAAAAAAAGAATTTTGGGACCAACAGATAGTATAATGGTTACAATGCTGGACCATGGTTGACTATGGTGGCTTGAAACTCCTGAGAGGAGAAGGAGGAGAATGGACTGTGGTGTGGCCATCCCTCCTGGCAGGTGATTTCCTGATTTCTGCTCTCTGTCTCTCTCTGTCCCTCTGGCAAGTGCATATGCTGTATAGCAAAAATTTCTCTCTCTAAATATATAAAATAAAATAAATCACAAATTAAAATGAACTATTAGTAGATCGTAAAGTAAAATGATTTAAAAGATAGAAATTTATATGTGTGGTTAAATAGTTTTCATTTTTCTGATAGAAACTCTCCAGTTCAATACCAGACCTGTGACGTCTTCACAGGCATACACCTAAAATGTGCAGTGAAGTACCAAAAACCTTTAGCAGAATAAGTGCAATATGTAAGTCATTTCAATATGCTGTTATTCACCCATCTTCCTATCACCTACCTCAGCAAAGGAATATGAACTATGGTACACAGGAGAGCCTTTCTCTAATGTTTCAAATTCTAAGTTCAAGAAATCTTGAGTAGGGGCCAGAAGGTTGGGTAGTGGTTAAGATGCTGGACTCTACATGGCTGACTGTGGTTTGCGTCTCAGTTGGGCAGCTTGAAACATGCATGCTAAGTGTGTGTGTGTGCGTGTGTGTGTGTGGGGAGTGCCTACCCAATATCCCGAGAGGAGAATGGAGGAGAAAGGATTGCGGTGTGGCCATCCCTCGAGAGTGATTTCTCACTTTCTGTTTCTCTCTGTGTCTCCAGCGAGCGCATATGCCTTATAACAAAAACCTCTCTTAAAAAAAAAATCTCGACTGTACAATCCTTCTGGCTATCATATATATTTGGATCCTGGTTATTATATATGTCTTGCTATATCCGATAGCCAGGTAAATTCATCAAATTTAGTTCTATTTCCTTCAGACGTTTTCTCCTTTTTTCCTTTCCTTCACTTTTTCCCTTCCCAAACCTGGGCACTGGCTAAAGTGTGTGACTGTGCTCCTTTATGAAGTAGCTGTTGAGGCAGCCATGCTCCACAGCATCCTTCTGGTCTGAGATGTTCTAACGATAACAAAGACACATCCTGGAATGACAAAATGCAGTCTGCTCTGCTATTTCTGCAGTGTCTTTGTCCAAACAATGACAAAGTTCTCGTGGCTGAAACCAGAAAGGAAAAAGCCTTGCACTCCAAGCTGGCTTCCTCCACCTGCCTGTCTCAACCCCACCCAGTGAAACTGCTCTCGGCAAGGTCACCAATGACCTTTTTATTGTCAAATCTAGAGGACATCTCTCTGTATTCATCTGAATAATTTGTCTCACCACATTTCCACACAGCTGACTGCTTCTAGAAACAAACTGGACTCTTGGCTTTCATGAAACCTCATTCTCCACTCGTTTTCCCACCTCTCTGGCAGTTCCTTCTCAATTTATTCTACTGATTCCTTTTCTTTTGCCTGACCTCCTCAGGGCTTGGTCTTAGGTAATTCACTTTCTCTTTTGCCTCTCTTAGGTGTTCTTGTCTATTCCTGTGGCTTTTATACAAGAGCATCCTCCTACATATTTCTGCTGAGCTCTATGCTACCAGCTCGATGCTGGGCTATCCACCTGCCTTCTTAATGTCTCTATTTGGACAGTTCATTGACTTCCTTAATCTAAAAAGTCCAAAATAGAAATCTTTCTTCCCCAAGCCCACCATGCACTTTCTCCTTTATTTCCCCAAATGGTACACTCATCACTTGGAGTCATCCTCGATCCCTTTCTCTCCCTTACCTCACAAATGCAACCCTCCTGCAAGTCTTACTAGTCTTTATCTTCAAATATATATGGGCTCTGTCAACCTAGCTTCACTTTCACTTTCAGCACCCTAGTTCTAGATACATGGGCTTTTCTCTAAGGACGCAAGGATGATCAGCAGTGGGGGCTGCTCAGGACAGTCATAGTTAAAAGGAGGACACAGGTCTGGCAGGTGGCATGGTGGTTAAGGTGCTGGACTCCCACATGGCTGACCACAGTTTGAGCCCTGGACCTGGAGGCTTGCTTTCTCACTTTCCTTCTCTCTCTCTCTTTCTCTCTCTGTCTGCCTCTCTGGTGAATGCATGTGCACTATAACAAACAAAATAATAATAAATAAAATTAAATAATTAAAACAATTAAAAGAAGGCCACGATGTAGATCTTTCATAAACGCTTGGGGATGCTGTTAAAGACAAATTTCAAAAATGAATTTTGGGGCTGTTGAGACAAGAGAAGTTAACTGTAGTATTCTGTAAACCATACGGGCCTTCCCAAGACAAATAATCTAGTTACCTTACACAAGGGAAAGGGCTGCCAAGCTGACATTTTTTCAATGGGTTACTGCCAGAACCACTTTACTCTGTCCTACTACTGCCAATCTCTAGCGACTCTCCATATAACATCTGCAACAACCTCTTTGAGACATAAATAGATCACGCCATTTTCTTGCTTTAAACTTTCAGCAGATTCCTACTGCTAAGATTAAAATACAGAATGATTAACATGGCCTATGAAAATCTACATGACCTGGCCCCTGCCAGGGTCCTCCTCCCCTTAGCCTCATTTCCTGATATGCCCTGTCTTGTAGGCACACCGGTCTGTGTTCTGTTCCTCAAACACACCAAGCTCGTTTCCTGTTCTGGGACATCACTGTTGACTTCTCTGCATGGAAAAGCTCTCTCCTAGCTATTCACAGGGCAGGTTCTTTTTCATCCTTTACGGCTCACAAGTGTCACTGCAGAGAACGCTAATCTATAGTAGCTATTCCACCCTCCTAAACAGCATCCTCTTTTTATTTCCTCATAATACACACCTCAAATTTGTAATTATACCTTTGCTGGCTTATTTGACTGCCATCAGTCTCAAATATTTGATGAGAAAATAAATCTATTCCGCAAATAGAAATGGAAGTCTTGAAACCAAATGGTTACTTAAAGAAACACTTTAAGGCCAAAGATTTCCATTTAAACAATCTGTCAATAACAGGTATATCCATCTGTGACTTTTATCAGTTTTGAGAAGGAGGATGATAGTGAAACGATAATGTGTATTTGAAGTGTGAGGGGAAATAACTAAGTTTGTTGGGGAAAGAGCTGAAGGAGGAACCAGGGATAGAAAGCACGTTGGAGTGTTCTGAGCTTTTATTGGTGCCCCTTGGGGAGGCAGAAGAAAAATTCTGGTGCCAAAGTACATAGTCAGATTCCCTGAATTTTTACAGATGTTTCTTCCCTTCTTAATCTCATCAGCTGTAATGATGCAATCGATTTGCTTAAAGGAGTTTCATCCCTGGGGAATCATTAGTCAAACTATCTGGGGATGTTCAGATGAACCTACAGGTAAGACAGACCCTAACTACTTACATTCCATTGTGGGAGGAGCAGGTCCTGCTCCTATGTTAGGATCAAGTTCCTTAACCCTTACTGTTGTCTGTTCTAGCCTGTATGGATCTCTCCTAGCAAACAGACTGGTTGGGGCCAGCAGGCGGCGTGGTGGTTAAGGCCCTGGACTCCCATAAGGCTGGCTGCAGTTTCAGATCCAGACCTGGTGGCTTGATAATCATGCTGGGTGCGTGTGCAAACCCAAAATCCCAGTAGGAGAGTGGAGGAGGAGGGATTGCGGTATGGCCTTCCTCCCTGGTTGGGGGGTAGATTCTTCACTTTCCCTTTCACTGTCTCTCTCTAGTGAGTACACACACCCTATGGCAAAAACTTTAAAGAAAAGATATAGACTGATTAATACATAAACAAATATTATCAGTGTATACACACACCAATTATACACAGGCCGTTACTTTTTCAGTTGAATGTTATATTGTCTTTTAAATAATCAAGAGCCTAGCAATACTGAATAATAAATGCATTCCTTTACTTCCTATGCTAAGATTAAAAACAACAACAACAACAAACTTCATCTATAGAAACTGTTTAAACAGCTTGTTTATAAAATACAAACCAAGTGACCTTAACCAGAGAGTTGACCCACCAGGAAAAAAACTGCTGGTTGTAATAAAGTTACTATGTTACTGGTTTTCCCAGGTGGCTCTTATGTCTTGAAACAATTTGTACAGAAGGGAAAAGCATAACCCAAATCAGCAAGAGTCAATATTTTTTAACTTTAAAGAAAAGAGGATGCACACAGTCATCAGAGGTGGAGGGAAGGAGGAAGCATCCCCTCCATGGAGCATGGTCATACTGAATCCTTTTTGCTCCATTTCTCCACGCTATCAGGACACATGCATACGTGTCCAATGTGTTTTTCAAACCTCTGGGCCGAGATACGACCTGGGGTTAGCTATGTGGGATCTGGCTCACTATGCACAGGGCTTACCTGTTGTGCTATGGGGCTGGCCCTAGAATTCATTTCATTTTGTGTAGAAGACTGAGAGAGAAGCTTAGAAGAGAGCCAGAGATTATGACAGAGAAGGAGGGCCTTTTATCTGCCCCATACCTCCAGGATGGTCTCAGGGCTTCCAGCTTTGGGCTGGATGACCCCTTAGGCCTCGAATGAGGCTTCCTACATTGCTTTCCTCCCCTCAGGACAAGGCATAGACTCAGGGCCTAATGACTATTTTTCAGAGTGGTTTATTCAGAAAGATATTACTAGTGTCACTGTTATTGGTGCTACTAATAATGGCAGTAGTTAACATTAATTAAGGGATTTACTAGGTGCTAGGCATTCTGCTAAAGGTTCAAAATGTATTAACTCAGATTATTACACTTAAACGGACACATTTTACAAATGAAAAAACTGAGAAACAGAGAGATGAAGTAACTTTTTCAAGGCCACACAGCTGGTAGGTCATTGAATGGCTTTCTGAATTGGATGATGGTCTACAAGCTCTGCTGAAACACTATAACTAATGCCTTTGTTATCTACTGTTCTGATCAATAAAGGGGACTCATGTCTTATTTTGGGGCAATGTAATAATTAAAGTTGATTGTCAGAAAGAGATCCATTATTATTCGTAATGGAGGCTCTGAAATGCCATTTGTGTTTGAACCTTGGACATAGAAGGATAATCACTATGGTTGAAGTGCTGATTTGTGAAAATGCTGGAAATATGAACTGGAATCAGAGAACAACAAAATTCAATTTCTTTCTTTGTTTTTTGGAGAGGTTTTTGCTATAGGGCGCATGCACTCGCCAGTAAGACAGAGAGAGCGAAAGCGAGAAATCCCCCCCCCCCCGGGGGGGATGGCCATGGCACAATCCCTTCTCCTCTGTTCTCCTCTCGGGATCTTGGGCACACATGTGCATGCACCCCGCTAGGTCCGGGACTTGAATCGCGGTCGCCTACATGGGAGTCCAGCAACATAGCCATTACGCTGACTGCTGGTCCCAACAACAAAATTCGATTTCTTAAGGCCAGGGATAATACTATATGCTTAAAAAATATCCCTTACAGTGCCGCTCCTTGAACTTGGACTGAATTGAAAATACTCATGTTAGATACTGGAAACACAGTCACTTTGAAACATAAATGCTTTTACTTTTTACTGATCAAATGACTAAAATTATTCATAAAGAGATCCATGCATTTGGTGTTTCTTCTTTTTTTTTTTTAAGAGAGATTTTTGCTATAGGGTATGAGTGCTCAACAGAGAGACAGAGAGAAAGAAAGCAAGAAATCACCCCCCAAGGGGATTGCCATGCTGCAGTCCCTTCTGCTCCATTCTCCTCTCAGGATTTTGGGCACACATGCACATGCACCCAGCATGAGTTTTAAGCCACTGGTTCTGGGACTTGTACCATGGTTGACTATGCTGGGAGTCCAGAGACACAACCATTACGCCATCTGCTGGTCGACTTGTACCATGGTTGACTATGCTGGGAGTCGAGAACACAACCATTATGCCATCTGCTGGTCCCAAGTGTTTCTTCTTATAACAACTCTTCCTGTTGCAACCCACAGTTGGCTGGAGTTAGAAAATACTAAGGTGGTTGTATTGAAAATCTATTTTCTTCTAACTCCTAATACTTCAGGAAAATATCAAAATGACTAGGGTAGATCAAAGGATAGTACTGTGAAGTCATTTGGTGTTCAAAAGGAAAACATTTCAAGGATTGTATTCAAACTGTAATGGTTCATTTAGATCTGTTCAACCATCACTAAGGTGATTGCTTTTTGTAATAATATAAACAAGGGAAATGTGCATTTAAAAAATGTCAGACCAAAGTAACTATTATACTTTGCTTCTACTCCTTCTGAAGCATTGTTTCCAGTCTAGAGCCATTGTTAATGGCCTTCAAAACATGAATTTGTTTCCTCTTTATTACTAGAGAGGGGTAAACTAGGTGCTACAAACATTAATAACTTCTAAAATGGTGGTTGTATTTGCTTACTGATGCTTTACATTTACATTCATTTTGAAAGCATAATCAAAAGTACAGCAGTAAATCTGTGGCAAATTTTAGCTACCTCTATTGCCAGAAGGGCAAATATCAGGGCCAGATAGGACTGTTAATAATGGGAATACTATCTACTGAGTGCTTTATATGTACTAAGAACTGGCCATGTGTGTCCAGTAGATTATCTTTTAATCCTTGCAACAGTTCTAAGAACTATAGGGCTACTATCCCCATTTCAGAGATTAGGAAATGATATTTATCTGTTAAGATAAATTAAGCAATTGTCCAGGGCCACTTAGATAATAAGTGAGAATCAGTATAACTGACTATAAAACTTCAGAGCCTCAGCCCAAACCACCCCTCTACTCTGGTGTTTTCCAACCTTTTCCAAATTAGAACATACACAGAAAAGGATAGTACTTTGTGGACTGGAGTAAACATAAAGGTGACCAAGGACTAAATATAACAAGTCATTCTTGGACACTCCAAGGGCTAAAGGATTTCAATATCTTGGCATAACTCATTAGAGGTATATCATGGAGCACGGGTTAGGAAATTTGGCTCCAGTTTTTTATCAGGTAAACTCTTGCTAATCTATTGGGTCATCAGAAAAGTCATAACACACTTCTGCATAGAAAAATATGTCATGATTTTTCTGATGACCCAATAGATTGGTTGGGGATGTGGGGATGCTCAGGGATATGTTAATTAGTAAAGTATCTGCATTATAGGGTATATGGTAAATACTGAGGTAGACACCTCACAGTGGGAATGCAGGGTTGACTTATGTCCTAGAACTCAAATTATGATTCCATTTATATGACACTCCAGAGAAGAAAGTTAAAGCACAGAGAAGTTTTGCTGGAATAAGTGGGTTGGACACCTCTGTCACACAGCCAGGAAAGACAGGCTTTACCTTTCCATAATTTTGCTGGGGTACTCAGTCACCTGGAATCTCAATCCACAGTTCACAGTGCTGCTGAATCAAGATGGGCACTGCTTATTTTGTGGAAGAGTAAGTTGGCAACTTGCAGTAGAAAGAATGTCCTGGCTTCCAGCTTTGGTTCTGCCACTTGGTGTGAACCTGGGCAAGCCATGTAACTGTTTTTGGCCTCAATTTCTCATCTGTAAAATGGAATACTTCTGCTCTACTTCCCTCTCAGAGTTGTGAAGATCAAATAAGACAATGTATATAAGCATACCAGCCATTAAATTAATCATTTGAATATAAATTTAAAAATGGGTAGAGATTCAAATTGAGACTTTACCAAGATGATGTACAGGTGATTAAATAAAACACTTAACATTAAAAACAAAATCACTTAACAAGTGATAAAAAAAGCTTAAGATCATTAGCAGAAAAATGAAAATTAAAAGTATAATGAGATACCACTATACACCTACTAGTAATGCTAAAATCAAACAACTACTCAAAATAACTGTAAGAATGTGGAACAACGAAATTTCCCCTACATTGCTCCTGGGAATAACTATTTTAAAAACAATTTAGCAGTATCTTAAAAAGTTAAACATTTAGGAACCAGCAGATGGCATAATGGTTACATTGTTGGATTCCCATGTAGTTGGTAGTTGACCCTGGTTTGAGTTCTGGACTCAAACTGGGCGCATATACGTGTGTGACCAAAATCTTGAGAGGATAATGAAGAAGAAGGGATTGTGGCATGGTCAACTGCCCTGGGGGAGGTGATTTCTCACTTTCTGTCTCTCTTGTGAGTGCATGTGCCCTATAGTAAAATTCTCTCTTAAAAAAAAAAAAAAGCTAAACATTTAGTTACCATCTAACATAGTATATCCACGGTGAGATATCTACCTGAATGAAATAAAAACTTATGTTTGGGGCTGGCAGATAGTGTGGTGGTTAAGGTGCTGGACTCCCACATGGCCGACTATGTTTGAAGCCTGAACCTTGCAACTTGCTTTCTCACTTTCTCTTTTTCTCCTCTCTGTGTATCCCTCTGGTCAAATTAAAAAAAAAAAAAATATATATATATATATATACACACACACACATAATTATTTAATAATAAAAAATGTTCACAGAAAAACCTGAATGTAATTATGTAATTTTTAATTTTTTTTTTGCCATGTGTGCTTACTAGAGAGCGAAATAGAGAGGCATAGTGAGAAATCAGCCCCCCAGGGGGGACGGTCACACTGCAGTCCCTTCTCCTCCATTCTCCTGACTGTGGGAATGCATGCCCTTGTGACCAGCATAGTTTTCAAGCCACTAGGTCCAGAACTTGAACCGCAATTGGCCATATGGGAGTCCAGTCCCTTAACCACTATGCCACCTACTGGCTCCTGTATGTGACTTTTTATAGTGACTTTACTCACAATAATCTCCAAAACCTGGAAACCACTTAAACGTCCAACAGTCAAACAGAAACAATTGAACAGATACACACATTGTGGCCCGATGGAATAGTACCATGAAATGTACTATGAAATGAACAGACTACTTCCACAGCCAACAACATGTATAGATCTCAGATACATTTTGCTAAGTGAAAGAAGCCAGATTCAAAAGATTAAATTCTATAGGATTCCAGTTATATGACATTCTCACAGTTGCAAAATTAAAGGGAAAGAAAATGGATTAGACTGGGTGTGGGAAGAGGCTTGACTATACTAAAGAATGGGAGAAATTTTGGCACTTATGAAACTGTTCCCCTATTTTGGCTATGGTACTGATAATTTAACTTTATGTATTTTTTTTTCATAAAATTGTATACTAAAATTGAATTCATACAATTGTATACTAAAAAGGGTAAACTTTACTATATGTAAATTAGTGCAACAATGTAATAAATTATGGAACAAATTAAAAAATGGGAAAAAATAGTGCTGATAAAGTGTTGTTAAACTTGGGTGAAGAAACATTTTTAAATGAGTTAATGCCTTTCACAAATAATGTTCCCATCATGAATTTGCTTAGTAACCTTCCTCCACATCTCTCACCATTGGACCACGATAAACCTCAGCCCAATGAAACTGATCATGAATTCTGAGTTCACAGAAGAATCTGAATTAGAGAGGTTTTATTTTAGTCTGTAGAAAGCACCTTTAATCTCAAAGCCTTTCTAGAATCATGTTCTTCATCACAGAATTACAGCCCTGTCTAAAGTGGCAGAGAGCCGAAAAGAGGGATGAGAATAATCAATCACAAGGCATCTATTTCATGGGAGAAATGATGAAAACTGTAATAGCCACATCTTGTGAAAGATTGAAAAAGTGGAAATGAGCTATGTACTCAGAAGGTACTCTTGGCACCCATCTAAATTCATACCTTCTGGGGTACCGAAACATCTTCCTCTGGATCCCTTTGTCTCCTTTGTAAACTACTTGTGGGCAGGACTCAGGCCGAAAATCCATTCTCTTTTAGATTAAGGTCCTACAGGTGATGTGCAACTATTATACATCCCTGCCAGCATGTCCTTATGGGAGCAATATCCCTTTTAAACAATTCTGGCAGTTGGAAAAGAAAATGAATTAGTGGAACCAGGGCTCTTGTATCTGGAACTGCCCACTTTGGCTATCATAGTTCAGCAAAGCTATCCTTAGAGGGTTTTTTTTTTCTGAACCCAGTTTTATTTTTTAAAAATCCTTTCTTTTCATTCATCTCTTTCTACTTGGAGACCCAAGACTAGCTGTTGTATTCATTCTCTCTATTTTTTAATTCAATAAATATTTATTAGCCTCTACTTCTTGTGTTACACAGGTCTGTGCACTGAAAATACACTTGTGAAGAAAGCAATGTTCCTGTCTTCATAGACCTTACTATCATAGCAGAAGAGACAGAAAATTAATCTAAAAATAGGTGAAAGTCTGATAGGGATCAGTGCAATTATATGAAAAGTAAGGTGAGTTAATGAGATGAAAAGTGATGTGGGGTGCTGTTCTAGATAGGGTGGTGAGGAAAGGGGACATTAAACAGGGACTCAAATACAGAGGAATAGCAAGTCATGGGGTAACGGGGCCAAGAACACTCTAGGCAGATGAAACGAGTACAAAGATCCTGAGGGAAAGTTTGGCATATCCAAGAAATGATAAGGACTGGAAAGCAGAAGAGGGAAAGTGCAAGGTCAATTTTATTGTGAATGTAGTAAAAGCCATTGGGTGGTCTCGAGAAGATGAACAGTTTTTTTTTTGTTTGTTTGTTTGTTTTAAAGAGATTTTTTGCTATAGGGTGCATGCACTCACTAAAGAAACAGAGAGAGACAGAGAGATAGAAAGTGATAAATAAATCCCCAGGGGGGATGACCACGCCGTGATCCCTTTTCCTCCATTCTCCTCTCAGGATCTTGGGCACATGCACATACACACCCGGAGTGAGATCGAAGCTGTTGGGTTCGGGACTTGAACTGTGGTTGACTATATGGGAGTCCAGTGATGTAACCATTACACCATCTGCTGGTCCTGAAGAACTGTATTTTAAAAGTCCAACATGGTTGCTGTGTGTAGAATAGACCACAGGTGGAAATAAGATGACCAGTTAGGAGGTTATTGAGGAAGCTTAGGCCAGAAATGATGGTGTCTTAGACTTGGGTGGTAGTGATGGAGACAGTGAGAAGGGGCTGGACTCAGGATATCATTTTGAAGACAGATTGGTTCTGCTGATGGATTGGATATGGGCTGTGAGGAAAGACAGCAATCAAGGAAGACTCAGAGTTTTCTTTCATATTTACTCACTAGAAAATGTGCTGACTTTTATGTAGGTTTGTGCAAGGCCCGGGAGAGAAATACATGAATCTGACACAATTAGTGCCTTCTAAAGACTCACAGTGTTCTATTCCAGATTCCTAGACTTCTACAGGCAAGTGTAGAGTGATATGATGTGGGCTGCGAGAGGGCAGACTGTTTTGTATGAAGGACTAAGGGAATGTTTTAGTTTGTGTCTGAAGGGAGAGTAAGAGTTCATTAGATGCAGAGTAGAAGAGTATTCCAGAAAGCGTGATCATCAATCAAACTGTTGTGGGAATGGCAAGGGGTGAATGGGGCAGTGATGGACGAGGAGGGTGGGAAGGCAGGCTGGGTAGACCCCTGCGTGCCACATAAGGAGAACTTCCTCCTTATAGACAATGTGAAGTCAATGAGGTATTTAAGCAGGGAAGTGATAAGAGTAATCCCAACTTCTTATCTAAACAGGTGAGTCAATGCACTCAAATTGACAAATTACACTTGAATTAAAGCGTATTTAATGTGTGTTGCTTCAGAGTATCATGTTGTTTTAGATTATATTATCAACAAACGAAATTTCCTTTTACCTGACTGGTATTGGTGAGCAGAAGCACAATCACTGTTAGGGTGGGGAAATACTATTTATATTGTAGTTAATTAATACTGAATGTCTACTTTGCGCCAGGCATTGTGTTAAGTGCTGGAAATTTAGCATGAATAAAATGAGGTCCTTACCTTTATAGAGGTCACTATAGGAGGTGTACATGGAACAAATATCTCAAATGCAATGTATCATAAAAACAAAGTTAGGAAGAAAGAAAAGTAAAGGGTGCTATGGAAGCATTTAATGGGGAGCTAACTTCATTCAGGGGTTCAAGAGAGGCCCTTTGAGGAAAAGCTCTTCAAGTGAAATCTACATTATCATTTTATTATCAGCAGCAAAGTCATCCCTGATTTCTTCAATGATTAGCCTTTCTTTCAAGGGGTTTCTCTCTTCTACTTTAAAACATATGTAGCTACAGCTTATCTTGAAAAGAGGAAACAAATAAATCTCTTACTTTTATACACCCAACCTTTTATCATTTTCCAGAATCAACCACACCACTCTGACTTTCTTACATTCATACATTCAAATTCTGTGCCATGTGCATGGCATTTACACGGATTCCAAATAGGTTCTCATGGTTGAAAAACAGGATGTGTAGTGTGGAGGGACAGGAGATGAAGCCATGATAAGCTTCTTCATTTGCAGGATGTGCAAAGAACTATGGGATCCATTGTGCAGGTGCTGGAGAATCTCTGAAGTGTTTAAAAGCCTGTCCTCAAAGATGTGTGTTAGATAATTGGTATGGAAGATGGAGAACAGCATGCTGATGAGGAGATGGGACTGAGTCCTGGTTGCACACTAGTCTGTGTAAGTGAAAGATGGGAAGGGATAGGGTTAGGGATAGGGTTAGGGTTAGGGTTTAGGGTTAGGGTTAGGGTTAGGGTTAGAGTAAACAAAAACAAAAAAAAATTAAAAAAAAAAGATGGGAAGGGACAGAGACAGGGCGGGAGGGATCAGCTCTGGAGAGCTATAACACACTGGATGTTGGAGGTAGGGATGAGTGAATGAGGAGTCCTGAGTGACTATCAGGATTCCAGCTTGCATGATTGATGGTGGTACCATACCGAGATCAGGAGTTCAGATCAAGGACATGCAGGTTGGGACGTATCCAATGTGGAAATATTTGAAATCTTTTTTTATTATCTTCCTTTCCCTTAATCTCTCAATATAATCAGTCATTAAGCTCCTTCAGTATTTCTTTCAGAATAGTCCTTAGGTTAATTTCCATAATCCTAAGGGTGATCTCAGCCTTTATCACCTTAAATTTACTTTATTACAACATCAGCTTAATAGGTCATCCTACCACTGGCTTCCCTTCTACAGACTAACCTGAGTTCTTTTTCCTAAAACACACTTTCTTATTTGACATCTAATCAAGGCTTTTAAAAAAACTTTAAAATAAGGCATGTGTACTCCCCAGAGAGAAGGATAGAGAGAGAGGAAAAGTGAAAAATCACCTCTCAGGAGGGATGGCAATCCCTTCTTCATTCTCCTCTTGGAATTTTGGGCATGCATGGACATATGCCTAGTGTATTTTTTCAAGTCGCTGGGTCTGGGACTTGAACCATAGAGTCAGCCATGTGGGATCCAGCACTTTAACCACTATGCCACTTGGCTGGCTCCAACAAGGCCTCTTTATAAAACTCTTGTGTGGTAAGCCCTTAGTCGATTTTCTTCTCTTTATATGTTAATTCACCTTTTCATTCACAACTAAACCAACAGTGCCTTGAAGACAGAAACTGTGTTCTAAAGCTTCTATGAATTATCTATACTGCCTATCAAAAAGTCTGTCCCAATAGTGAGTTAAATTTAAATTTAATTTAATTTTACTTTAAGAATAACGAGAACTCGGGTCGGCAGGTGGCATGGTGGTTAAGGGCGCTAGCCTCTTACATGGCTGACCATAGTTCAAGTCCCGGACCTGGTGACTTGCTTTCTCACTTTCTCTCTCTCCTCTCTCTCCCCCTTCCTCTCTCTCTCCTCTCTTGCTCTGTCTCTCTCTGGTCAAATTAAAATAAGTAAGTAAATAAAGTTAAATAAAATAATAAAATAATTCTTAAAAAATAAGAACTCAATGTGGTGGATATTATGATATAGCCTTACATTTCAAAGCATTTTTCGTTCTTTTTTTTTTTTTTTTTTTTTTTTGGGGGGGTTTTTTTCCATAAGGCGCATGAGAGAGACAGAGAGATAGAAAATGAGAAATCACCCCCACCAGGGGGGATGGCCATGCCACAATCCCTTCTCCTCCATTCTCCTCTTGGGATCTTGGGCACACACGCGCACGCGCCCAGTGTGAGTTTTAAGCCACCGGGTCTACGACGTGAACCGCGGTCGACTACATAGGAGTCCAGCGACATAGCCATTACGCTAACTGCTGGTCCCTCAAAGCATTTTTCATCAGGAGTTGGCCAATACATGTTTGTGTGTATATGTGTCTGTACTTTGTAGGTTATGTCATCCAAATGAGTGCACTCCATTTCAACAACTGACTTTGTAATATTACTGTCATGAACACCAAAGATGGGAAAGACAACTGAAATCTAGAGTGGAAGCAATGTGGATTTCGATTATAACTTACTGATCATCTGTGTGGCTCTCAGCAAATTACTTAACTTCTCTGAGCCTATGTGGTATAATACCTACCTCGGAGATCTACTATGAAAATTAAAATAATACAAGCTTTCATAAAAGTTAAATGGATATCTAACACAGTTTTTGACATATACTAAGCACTTGTAAATAATGATGATAATGGTGGAAAAAAAAACACAGCTACTGGGCCAGCTGGTGGTGCAGCGGTTAAGGCAGCTGGATCCCACACTGGCCAATGTATGACTTGAGTCCTGGACCTGGTGGCTTGAAAAACATGCCATGTGTATATGCCCAAAATTCTGAGAGGAGAATGGAAGAGAAGCGATTGCTATATGACCACCCCATATAGAGGGTGCTTTCTCTTTCCTCGTCCCCTCTTTGTCTCACTCTGGTGAGTGCACGTGTTCTATAGCAAATTAAAAAGAAACAAAAAACAGCTACCATTCTACTGGGCTTCCTATTTTACTTCCTCTTCATGCTAAATGCATGCATGCACCTCATCATTTACATTTCACAACAAACCTATGAGGTAGATACTGTTATCCTCATGATACAGATGAGGAAACAGCCTCATAGAAGTTACATCTAAGGATTGTCTTCTTTTATCTTTTTAGCCTTTAGGTTACTTTATCTAAAGTTCCAAGATGGAGCAAAAAGGAGAGGTGTGGTGTGGTCACATCTTTCCTATGTATCCTACAGGAAGTGCTATGAGCAGAGCTATAGTTCTCAAGTAGGAAAAACAGCTAGAGATCCTGGCAGGTCAGCCACTGAGGCAATCCATCTGACAAAGGACCAAAGCCCATGATGAGGGATCCACATAAAAGGGGCTCTCAGGGACCAGCAGTTAGTGTAATAGCTATGTTGCTGAACTCCCATGTAGTCAACCGCAGTTTGAGTCCTGGACCCAGTGGCTTAAACTCATGCTGGGCACGTGTGCGTGCATGCCCAGGATCCTGAGAGAATGGAGGAGAAGGGATTGCAGCATGGCCATCCCCCCGGGGGGTGATTTCTCACTTTCTGTCTCTCTGTCTTTCTGTCGAGCGCACGCACCCTATAGCAAAAACCTCTCAAAAAAGGGGGGGTGGCTCTCATAAAGATAAGACAGGGGCCCACTGTGCCTGGCCTAGGTTGGCTTACAGGCCTCTCTAAACTTGGGGCCTGGGGTAAGTGCTGCTGCTACATCCTTAGCTCCAGTTGCAAGCTCCTGTTTAGTGCACCCCTCTTCCCCTATCAGGAAGCTGATGATGTGAAAAAACTCAGTCCTACCAGTGGGATTGTGAGAGCACTCTGCATCTCCCCTGCTTTGATAATAAAGGACAAAAGATGATGCTCTTTGGAGCTATCTGAACCTGTATCAGTGTTCATCCGTAGTTCCCAAAGAGTGTGGAGGAGGGGAGGAGAAGGACAGGGGTCATGTGAATGAGAAGAAGAGAGTGACAGGAGCCAGGACCAGACAACGTTATGGAGATGGCTAAAGACAGAAAAGACAAAGGGCTGGGTGTGGAGGGAGTGGGGGTGGGGAAGAAGTGAGACCTGATCTTAAAAAGATGAGTATTAGCTGTGTTTGGATTACCCTGTGAAATTTTTTTATTACTGCAAATAGTTCAGGCCTGAAACAAACTGATTGGTATCAATTTCTATAGCTTTTGGGGCTCCTATACAAAGACCGATTTCAAGCAAATTAAATTTTATTTTAGCAAAAGCAAAATATAAGGTTTTTCTTTTTTTTTGAGGTTTTTGCTATAGGGCATGTGCGCTCGCCAGAAATACAGAAAGAGACAGAGAAACAGAAAGTGAGAAATCACCCCACCGCCACCCCAGGGAGGATGGCCACGCCAGAATCCTTTCTTCATTCTCCTCTCGTGATCTTGGGCAATCAGGCACATGGACCCAGCATGAGTTTAAGCCACTGGGTCTGGGACTTGAACCGTGGTCGACCACATGGGAGTCCAGCAATGTAGCTATTACGTCATCTGCTGGTCCCTAGATAAGGTCTTATCTTTGGAACTACTTCTTCAAAAATAAAATTGAACAGGAAAGTTATTTTACTATCACTGTAGATGATGGTTTATCAGGGCCACGGATTATTATAGGTTTGTGCACACCTATGTAGAAAAATCACACTGTCAGTAACCCTGCTGAGGGTGCTCGGCAGCACCCTATGCAAGGGGCTGCAGACAGTCAAGGATCCCAGTCAGAAACATTTGTAAAAATTAAAGGACTGGATGGCCAGCAGGTGGTATGGTGGTTAAGGCCTGGATTCCCACTTGGTTGACAGTAGTTCAAGTCCTAGATCTGGTGGCTTGAAAATCATGACAAATAAATTTTTTTTTAAAGGCGTTATGTATTAACATATCATTCAGATATCCTCTCTCCAATCATGGCGAAGACAAGAGATGGTGCTGTCCTGTATTGAATGAAATTCTGAATGACTGTTCAAGACTAGCTATGCTAGTAACACAGATCTACGCTTAATTAAAATGCCAACCAACTTAACTAAACCAGCAGCTCTCTGTAGGATTTGAAAACAAAAATTGGCCTAGACAGTATAGAAAAGGATAGGTAAAGTCTGAGAAAAGGATATTTTAGGAGCTGAGTGGCAAGGGGTTGTGTTAGTGGACTTGCTGTAGACATTCTCCCTTCTGTTCAAAATAGTTGCTCAAAAATAGAAACTAGTTCCTGGGCTGTAGCCTACACTCAACCCTCCAGCTCTTTGCATAAGTGTATTCTTCAGGATTAGATCCTTGACCTTCAGTGTCACCTCCTCAAGGAGGCTTCTCTTCCCACCTTGTCCAAAGTAGTTATTTTTTATTTCAGTTTCTTCTATCTTTCAATTTACTATAATTTACTTGTGTTGATTTTTTTTTTTAATGTATCTCCCTTTACTTAGAGTGCAAATTCTATTAGAAAGAGGCTATTTATCTTATAGATTCGGGGATTAGAATAGAATTTGTGTCTGTGTATCAGGGAGACTTCTCAGTAAAGAGGAGGTAAGTATGTTGGTGTTCTGCAGTAGGTTTTGGAATTACTGCCTGTGGGTCCTTATGAGATAGATTCTGAGTCTGGAGTGGTTTCATTGTGGTTCTGCCTGAAGGAGGGCTGTCTTCCCAAACCTAGGTTCTTGGCTACTTCGGTTAGAAGAAAAAAAAAAAAAAAAAAAAAAAAAAAAGAAAGAGGCTATGATCTTATTCACTGCTGATTGAATAAGATCTTATTCATAGCAGTCTTATTCACTGCTGCAATTTTAGCCTCTGACACAGTGCTGGGCACATACCAAGTGCTTGATAAATATTCACTGAATGAAGAATGAATGAATCAGAGATTGTGCATCCCCCATATTGAAAGTGAACCTGCAGCCAACCTAAATAATTTAGAGATATGTGAAAAGACCTGACATATTTTAAATACATGTGATATTATATACTATGTACGATCTGTAGGAAAAAATTTGTATGAATTTCTTTTTCGTTTTTTTTTTTTTTTTTTTTTTTGGGGTTTTTTTTTTATGGGTCATGCGTTTTTGAGAGAGAGACAGAAAGTGAGAAATCACCCCCCAGGGGGGATGGCCACGCTGCAATCCTTTCTCCTCCATTTTCCTCTCGGGATCTTGGGCATGCATGCACATGTACCCAGCGTGAGTTTAAGCCACCGGTTTTGGGACTCGAACCGCGGTCGGCTATATGGGAGTTCAGTGACAAAGCCATTATGCTAATTGCTGGTTCCAATTTGTATGAATTTCTAAATATTGCTACTCAAAATATCATCTCTGAACCAGCATCACTTGAGAACTTGCTAGAAGTGCAATATTACACCTCATCCCCAACCCCCACTAGGCCTACTGAATCAGAGTCTGCACTTTAATGAGCCCCTCAGAGATTCACATGCCATTAGCGTTTGAGAAGTTGTGTTCGAAAAGACTAACAGTTTGGGGGCTAGCAGGTGGCATGGTGATTAAGGTGCTGGATTCCCACATGGCTAACTGCAGTCTGAGTCCCAGATAGGATGACTTGAAAATCATGCCAGGTGTGTGTGTGTGTATGCCCAAAATCTCAAGAGGAGAGTGAAGGAGAAGGGACCGGGATGTGGCCATGTCCCCTGGAGAATGATTTCTCTATCTCTTTGGCAAGTGCATGCTTCCTATGGCAAAAATCTCAAAAATAAAAAAAGTAGCCTAGTCATTAGTTCGTGAACTATAGAGGACAGTTTAACTGAAGTTGAGGAAAGAACAGCTTTGACCAGGGCACTGAAATGAATATTTCCATGAAGAACAAGAAATTCTATGTGTCACAGGCTAATTTTTATTTTTAAAGAGAGCCTGTTGGTGTAGTGTGTATTTTAACTATACATAACTCATGCTGTGTTAGTGGCATAACTAACATCATGAAGCTAGTCAGAATTTCATTCAGAATAGGACAGTAACTATCCCTTGATTTTCTCAGCCATGATTAGAGAGAGGGTATCTGAATGATAAGTTAATAGCACTTTTTAATTTTTATAAGTGATTCTAATTGGTGTTTCATACTCATGGGATTTTTTTTTTTTTAAGTTGGCAAGTTAGTTAGCTATTGTTATAAAGAGCAACTTGGAGCCCATTTACCCAGTTAACACTGAGTTTTCAGCCGGTTCAGACACAGCAGCTAAGTAACTCAGCTCCTCCTCTCTTTTGCTGACAACAACCCAAAGGAAGAATTAAAATGACATGGGCTCTTTGAAAAGCTGAGTTAAAAAATAAAAAAATAAATCAATTCCTAAATTGTAGACATGGTTAGTGATGGAAAAAAATAAGTGGTCTGATTTTTCAAATTAATCAATTAAATAAGCATTTATTTGCTGCCTAAAGGTGCCAGTGGGGTTTTGTGGGGACAGGGCTGGAGACCAAGGACTAACAATATCAGGTTCCTGCCTTCGAGTGGATTATATGACTTTGGTTTATTCATGATAGATCTCTTCCTGGCCTGGTGAAAAACCTGGAATTCTCCCTCTTTAATCAATTTATTCTGTGCTCTAGATCAATATGAGGACCAGAGGCAATAAAAAAAGTCATGTTCTTTGTCATCTGGAAAATTAAGCCTCCTCTCCAAGATGTCCTGAGTCACTGATCCTCATCAGTGAGGATAATCTTTCCTGTGCTCAGAGCAGGTTGTTTTATTCTGTGGGCCTCCAGAGCAGAAAGAAAAACCATTTTCGATGCTTCATCTTCTGTTGAATGTGCCTGGCACTTTGCTGCTAAACAGGCAATACATCATCATAAATAGAAATAGTCGCCCATGGCATGATCTGATTGAGTCGTTTAAACAATCACTTTGTGTTGACAAAGAGTAGGGTGATTATGCCAGGGGAATTCAAAGGTGCTCAAAACAAATGAACTGGAGAAATTGCCTGAAAAATATGGGGGATTCTTTCAGGGCAATAGACTTCCTTCATCCCAGCTCAGCCTTCAACTCTATAGACCCCAGTGGAGGAGTGATTAAGATGCTGCTAATTCTTCTGCCTTACCCTCAGTGGAGGGGCCCGATGCAAAGCTGCCACCTGAGACTTGCCTACTAAGCCTGCAGTTTTGAGAGATGAACCTCCTAGCGACCTGCTAATACCATTCTGCAGGCTGAGAGATTAATCCTTACATTAATGTGTGGGTAGAGTCATTTAGAGGGCAGCTCCCAGCACACACGCTATTGCTTTAATACAGACATTAGACTTGATCAGGGAAGTCTTTATTCCTAATAATAATTTGTACAAATGGGCTGCTTTTGCTAGATCATTCCTGAGACAGCCCTCAGGTTGTTTTTGAGATCTCCTCTGGGGCTTGTGGTTGGGGACTATTTTTGTATGTACTTCCCAGAAGAATGTGCTAGGAGAGTAAGTGACTTGCTTTCTGTCACCTTGCAAGCAGGCAGGGGTTAAAGCTTACTTGGATTTGGCCTTTCCTATACTCTCCCTAGCCTGAAGCCTCAAAACCCCCAGCTAGGTCCCTCCTTGCTACCTTTCTGAACCCCTCTAGGCTTAGCCTTGGGATGGGAAAGGGGGTGCCATCCCTTCCTCAACTTTCCCTGGTTGGCAGGCCACCCCCATGTGTTTATGTGGCAGTCTCTAGACTAGGAATGAGGTAATATCCCCCCTCTGCTCTAGCAGCAGGTACTACAAGAGGACCTAGAGTAGTAACTCTCAGCCCTGGGGACATGGGAGCATTCTGAGGAGCCCTACCCCAGACCAAGTGCCTCCCTGGTGGGACCCAGATGTCCTACTTCACAGAGCCTTGCCAATGATTCCAGGGTGCCGGCAGGTGAGAGTCACTGCCTCAGAAGCAGCAAGGGGCCTGCAACAGTTGTTGGTAACAGGAATCACCTCACACTCTTCATCTGAGCAGTCTAAATGCTCTTCAGGTTCTCCTGATCTAATACACCATTCACCATTCTCTGAACTCAGGACTGATGGGTGACTTGCACAGAGATAAATACCTTTTTTTTTTTTTTTTTAATTTCTAGAAGGTGCATGGGCTCCCAAATGGGGGGGGGGAGGGTGGGGAAAAAAGGAGAGAAAGGGAATAAGCACCCCAATGGGGTGTGGTCTTGCAGGAATCCCTTCTCCTCCATTTCTCCATCCCTTGGTGGGTGGATTTAGAACCGCTGTTAGCCTTGTGGACTGGCTAACCTTAACCACTAGAAGAGGCCCAAATGACAACTTAGGAAGCTGGCTGGAGAAGTGTCACTCTTTTCAGAGGTCTTTCAGTAAGTCATTTGTTCAAGGGTACTACATATTTTGAAGGAGCCTTAAAATAAGCCAACTGCTGCCACATACCCAACCAGGTTTTAAGCCTCTTTGGAAGAAAGCTCATAGCCTCCCTGTGCACAGCTGGGCACCTGCACCCGTGGCTTGTGAAATGCTCAGGGTGGGTGGTGGGGAAGATGCTATGCACTTCAGGCTCCTTTTGTTCCAGAGACTTCGCTTTGGAAGCTATGCGCTTTATTGTGAGCCCCCTATGGACAGAAAAATCCAGGGAGGTCAGTAACCTGAGACCTCAGTGTGATGGGAGAAAGCTCCTTCTGCCTCCAACCCTGTAGAGAAACCTCTTGAGCCTTCCCAAAGTAGGAAGTCATAGACAACAAAACACATAAAGGATGTTTTAAAATAGATACCAGTTTGGTTGAACTAGAGACATAAGAGGAAATTCTAGAGGCTGGGAGCACCACGATCGCTAGCCAGCTGGCTGCCAAGCTGCTTGCTTATGAGGTTTCTGTCAACAAGCAAGTCGGCGCCTTGAATGCCAGTGGATGGGCCAGGGTCCAACCTCCCAGCACCCTTGCTCTGCCAGCCTCCTAAGTAATTGGTTTATGGGCCTTCTTTACACATGC
>NW_006159500.1:1070579-1079457 GCF_000334495.1 Tupaia belangeri chinensis | reverse complement strand
CCTGCTCCCACAAGTAGGGTCTGTGCTGGGTGAAGTGGTCTGTCATGGAAGAAATGAGGAGCAGCTGAGACCTTGCATGGATACAGGAACCTGCAGCATCATGGGCTGGTCAGAGAGGAAGGCCCAATCAGGTGGAGCTGCTTCCTCCTCCAGAGGCTGCTTTCAAGGGTTGAAGGATGATTTGGTTGAAGTGGATATCCAAGTGTCTATGTGTAGAGGAGCCATGGCCCTAAACTGCTCCCTCTGATCTCAAATATGTATTTTTATTTGTTCTTTATGCTTTCTTCCTTTAATAGATGAAGGTTCTTGGAGAGTTTTGCTGTTGATCACAAAGCATCAGGGTTATGGGGCCTTTGTCCAGGTTCCCAGGGATGGAGGAGTATGCTCTTTAGCTACACTTAATGTTTGATGAATTATCCAAAGACGAACAACATGATAATTTTAAAGCGCTAAAATGACAGCATATTTTGGGTCTGGCAAATGTTATAGGCCCTGAGCCAGTGAAGTCTGGCCATTGCTTTGTAAGACCATATTTTTTATTATGGCTTAGACTCTGGTTGAATTCTGGGAGTCTCTGGAGAATTACAGTCTTATCAAGAGGACATAGATTCCTGTAGGTGGTGGTTGTGCTGAATATAAAATTCTGAGCCATGTAGTCACATTGGCCAGCTTCCGGTCCTTCATCATCCTCCTTGATCAAGCAGGTCACTCAAAACTCTCTAAGCCTTGGTTTTCTTGTTAGTAAAATGAGAGAAATTATAATATCTACCTCCTAGACTTGTTGTGAGGTTTGAATGAACTCATTAACATAAAATGTCAATGAGCTCATTAACATAAAATGTCCTTGAGAGTGCCTGGTGCACAGTTGATATGAAGTAAATGCCAGTGGATCTCTTGCAATTACTCTGAATGAGTCAGCTTTGTTCAGATCCAGAGTATCAGGGCTGGGGACTTCTGAGATACTACATGTATGACTGACAGAATCACTAGACCCCAGGGACTTAGGGCTTCATCAGTACATCAATATGTACAATATGGTGGGATATACCAGCATCCCCTAAAGCAAGCTGAGTCAAGGTTTGAGTCAGGCCAGCAGGGAATGATCCAATGGAAAGAATATTATCTTTTGGAGTCTATAGATGTGTTCAGGTACATTGTCTCTTGCTTATAGCTGTGTGACTTTGGGCAAACCACTTAATCTCTCTGGGCCTCAGTTTGAATAACTGTTAAATATGTCTGTTGCCTTCTTCACAAAGTTTCCTTGTATGAAATAACTACAAGGACCAGCAGCTAGCGTAATGGCTATGTCGCTGAATTCCCATGTAGTCGACTGAGGTTCGAGTCCTAGACCTGGTGGCTTAAACTCACGTCGGGCGTGTATGCGTGCGTGCCCGAGATCCCAAGAAGAGAATGGAGGAGAAGGAACTGCAGCATGGCCATCCCCCCTGGGGGGTGATTTCTCGCTTTCTGTCTCCCTGTCTCTGTCTTTCTGGCGAGTGCATATGCCCTATAGCAAAAACCTTAAAAAAAAAAAAGGCATTATACAAATACAGAGTGAGATATTTATTTTCTTTTCTATATTACTTGAACAAATTTTAAAAAGGCTTAATTCTTAAAAAAAAAACTTTTTTGGGGGCTATATTTTAGTGACTCAAATTGGTATAAAAGGCTTTGGATTATATCCCAGGTGAGCTGTGTGGATCCTATTGTTTCTGTGTGTGTCAGGGGGAACATTGGGTGGAAAATACCTGCATGGTGAATTTGTACTCTGGAACTTATTAGCTTTAGGGTCAAGAGAAAGTTTCAAGGGAGTTTAAGTTTTAGATTAATTTTTAGAAGTACAGCTGCTTTCTTGACCTTTGGGTTTGGAAAGGATTGGTCAAAATCTCCATTTATATCCATTTGAAATAACTGACAAAGATGGATTCTGGATTCCAAGAGTCCCAGAGGATGGCCTGTCAGTACCGTCCTCTTTTTTTAGCATTTAAACTCAAATGAGTCAAAGAATTTTAACAGATGTGAAGCCAATGTCTTCACAGTCACTTTTCACATTGTTGTTTGCTTAGGAAAGAGGGAAGGCGAATCAGTCTTGTACTTTATTTTTGGCAATGGCTATCTCAGGACATGAGAATCTACAATTTACTAAAAGGACATAATTATAAACCTTAAGAGGTGTAAGTTTCAGTCTCAAAAACTTCAAAACAGAAAACTAATGTAGTTTTGGTATAATTATTAGTTTTACCAAGTCCATTTTTTTTGGGTCAAATTCCAATCTAAAGCAAATAGAAAAAAAAGAGCAATGATGAATGGATTTAGCCAATTACTCAGGTATAAATAATCTCTCAAGTTCAAGCTCATTCGTTTTTTTTTTTTTTTTTTGCTATAAGGTGCATGCGCTCGCCAGACAGACAGAGAGAGAGAGACATAGAGACAGAAAGTGAGAAATCACCCCTCAGGGGGATGGTCACGCCACAATCCCTTCTCCTCCATTCTCCTCTCGGGATCTTGGGCATGCACACACACACGCCCGGCATGAGTTTTAAGCCACCGGGTCCAGGACATGAACCGCAGTCGACTACGTGGAAGTCCAGCGACATAGCCGTCCGTTACACTCATTGCTGGTTCCCCAAGCTCATTCTCTTTACCCTTTCATCTTCCTAGGGTAGCTTAATTAAAGGTAAATGGAAAAAAGGGGCAATTTGTGTCATAACTTGTATTTCTCTGAGGAGGACATCTTTATTCCATTATTTTATGAGAGACATTTATTAAAATAATGTGATTTCTCATCCCCAAATTGACAACACTGTTAGTATTTTCTTATTGGGATCTAGAGTTTCTAGGGCATTCTTTCTCTTTGTAAGTTTGTCATCAATTATTTCCAGGTAGAAATATTCCTGCTTCAAGTAGCAGGGTGTGTGCATGCATGCAAATGTGTATGTAGTATAGACTAGAGAAGAGAACTTTCTTCTTGTCTCTGACATAAGGAAGACAAGTTGTTGGTTGTTATCCTCGCCATTCCAGGGACAGAATACTGGAGGTGTAAGGGCCATCACAATGTATGAAACCTTTCCTCAGACTCCATATTCTTCTTTTGCTGAATACTAGTGAACCAGCTTTCATCTTATTGCAAAGTTTTAGTATAGTTTTTTTTTTTTTTTCATTCCTGTCTCACATTTTTTTTTTTTCCACAGCAGTATGGAAGACTGAAAAAGATTAACTCATTTTCTCACCTGACAAATTGATTTGGGGTGACTATCAGATGGTGGGTATGCAGTATACAACTGTCAACAAGGCAGGCAAAGTCAGTGCTCTATGGAGCTAACATATCGTGTGTGTGTGTGTGTGTGTGTGTGTGTGTGTGTGTGTGAGTGGTGAGCAGACAGAGGCTACAACTGAGAGAGATAATCAATGGCAAAGTCAAGACCTTGTGTTGTCTTTTGCTAAAAGTGGGAACAAAGACTAAATGTGAGTGGTAATATAAGCCTCAAGAGATTTCATTTGGGGAGTCTCTCTCAGAAGCTCAAGGATGTATTTAAATTGCAGAGACATAGGTATGTAGGACAACAACAGCTATATCTTCATCTTTGGCTGGGGGGTCTCATTTTCTTTTTATTTCTTCATTCATCCATCCATTCAGTCAACCAAACATTTCAGGGCCTATACATATTCTTAAAACAGAGCAATGTACTAGCCATAGGAAACAAGAAAATGAATTTAGAAAACTTCTCTTTCTGACCTTCAGAAGCTCACAGTCTAGGGAAGGCAGAAGGACATGTAAAGAAGTAAGTATATGGGACCAGCAGTTAGCATAATGGCTATGTCGCTGGACTCTCATGTAGTCGACCGTGGTTCAAGTCCCGGACCCTGTGGCTTAAACTCACGCCGGGTGCGTGTGCATGCGTGCCGAAGATCCCAAGAGGAGAATGGAGGAGAAAGGATTGCGGCATGGCCATCCCCCCTGGGGGGTGATTTCTCACTTTTTATCTCTCTGTCTCTCTCTGTCTGGTGAGCGGACGCGCCCTATAGCAAAAACCTCTCCAAAAAAAAAAGTAAGTATATAATCATTAATAGAGTTATATACTGACTGATAGAAAAAAATTCCTTAGAAATATTGGATTGTCTATAGTCATGATGCATTTTTGCATAGAATAACATAGAAAAACATGTCATAATTTTCCTGACAACCTAATACATTTTTAAGAGAAAGTATTTGAATAATGATGGCATTTTATGAACCTTTTTAGTTCCAGACAACAATTTTACGATTATGTAAATACATGGGATAAGTCTTTTTTGCTTTTATCTGAGATCTGAAGATTCATTTAATCAGAGCCTGACTCCAACTGCACTTATAGCTAGGTGCAGTTCTCTTTGTAAAGAGCATGGATTCACGTGAAAGGGCTTTAGTTTAAAAACTAATAAACATTAGATGAATTAAAAATTATTTAACTTCTTAAGATCATTTGACCTTGCTTTACCATTTCTTTGACCAGTTTCCTTTAAACTACAGACTAGTTTGAAGTTTCTTCTTTAAAAGCTGTACTAGTGTCACATGCTAATTTCTCAATCTGTTTTCCATTTTCTGTGAATCTTAATATACAAAAAAGTGTGAGGGAAAGACTCAATTCCTTTCTTGGCAGCTGTGTAGTTAGTTAACCCTTGGCTGCTGCATTTTTTTTTCCCTCTTGGCTCAACCACTTTCCTGGCTGAAACCTGAGCTAGATCAAAGTACAGTTTTGCTATAATTGACATACTCTGGCTTACTTCTGAAACACACTGGCTTTTCTTGTAATTGAAGTGTTTGGTGACTATGGCAACACCCTTATTAGCCACCAAGGTCTGGGAGTGCTTGTTCATTGGTGAGCAGACAAGACTCATGTTTTTCCCGTGTGCTTTGCTTTCAGGTAAATAGTAAACCTCTATTGATATATTTAGGATGTTTTGGGGCCTTATCTCATGGAACCCACAATGTGGATGAGAAGTGTGACATCTCATCTCCATTCTCTCTCCTTTGGCTCTTCCCTGCCAGCTCTCATTCTATACTAAGTTCTAAGATAAAGCCTTGTAATACTTGCTCTATGGGAAGCTCAGTAGCTCCGCATCCTTTTTGTCAATGCCATTTTTTTCACAGCAGTATGGAAGTCTGAGAAATATTTACTCATTTTTCTCATCTGATAAATTGTTTTGGGGTGACTATCAGATGGTGGGTATGCAGGATACAACTGTCAACAAGACAGATAAAGCCAGTATTCTGTGGAGCTAACTATCGTGTGTGTGTGAGTGGTGGGCAAACAGAGGCTATGACTGAGAGAGATAATCAATGGCAAAGTCAAGATGACCATTCTAAGGACCCTGTGTTGTCTTTTGCTAAAAGTGGGAATAAAGACCAAATGTGAGTGGAAAAATAGGTTGAGAACCAGATGGTCTTAATGTCCTAGACCCAGCAGCTTTGCATCTATGGAACCTGAATGATGAACACACAGTTGAGAAATCAAAGTGGTAGGAACTTAATACCAAGGGAAAGCATCCCACATTCTCTAGTCTGAAAGGATCAGAAAATGAATGCACCCAGTATCAGGCTCAACGATGGCACGGCTGAGATAAGCTAGGACATCACAGGTGCAGCTGTGGACCACCCAGTTTCACTTCCTGTCCACATAGGATGGTGACCACCAGAAAGAATTAGCTAACAGCTTTATCTGAGCCTAATATCTGCGCACAGCTCGGACAAGCTGAGCTATGGCCAAGTCATGGGGTCACATAGAGAGCTCTGTAGATGTTGCTTTTAATCAACTTCCCCTACCAAGTAATTTACGATAGTGCTAAAAAGAACCATGTTAGCTAAGGACCAAGTGAATGACGGCTACAGTCACCCTTACTTGCAGAGCAAGAGCGAGAAAGAGCTAAATCAAAAGCTGTAATTAAAAAAGATAATGACTTTTAAATTAGTTTTTATTAATAGAATTAAGCCATATTAAGTTTTGAGATGGTATCATAAATATGCTAGTAAAATGTTCTTCTCTAATGAAAACATATATGGACTGAATAATTTAAAAATTTTATATTGCCTGTTGGTTTATAATATTAACTATATTAACTGGTAGTATAAGCTAGTTTAAGAACATTATATATCATTAGCTACATAACTAGGTAACTGCTTATTGATCTATATATAATAAATATATTGGACCAAACCCACATCAACAACAGTATTGACTAGTCAGAGAATGGGCATTTCTTACATAGAATTACAGGATGAAGATGGTGGTTAGATGCTCTGTGTGTATTATTTTAATAGGAAAAAAAACCCCGAAAAACAAAACAGAGATTAGGGAAAGTTTTTTTAAAGATGATTTAGATGATCAGATTCTCTTAGGAAGGCTATTGAAATCGGGGTGGGGGAGTAGAATCTTCTTTTTTATATATCTGTATAGCTCAGCAGTCTGGAGGAGCGCTGGCATGGAACGGCCTGGGGAGGAGAAAATGAGCAGGATCTTCTCCCGGTGAGCCCGTAATTGCACCAGCCCACCTTCTGCAGAGTGGGATGTTGTCTTTAGAAGGTCGCTGGGCCTTCTTGGGCTCTCTGATGACGAACTTGTCATTTGCTCTCAACCTGCTGCCATCTTGATTCCCCACTACTTTCCTCTGTTAGTCATTCACTCAGAATTCAAGCCTCTGAATTTGTCCTAGCTCAGGTGACTGGCAGTTCTTGGTATTCCAGCCTGCTTTTCTATTCCCACTCTTGTGGGGGCCCTTGTTTCTACTCCTCTACAACATGCAATGGTTCTCATGTTGTCATGGCCACCTCCACTTCTAGGCATTCCTCTGTTACCCCCATGCCTCTAACTGTCCTCACTATCCTGCCTCTGTGGCATGGCCTGGCCTAAATTGTAGGCCTTAGCCTCCCTCCTGCCGTTTCCCTGGCAGACATCCTATCTTCCAGTCAAGTTGCTTTACTTGTAATCCCCTCACTCTCATTGATTTCTGCATTTTGGATTATTCCCCTGTCTTTCTGCCTCCTAAAACCCTGCCTGTTCAAGGCTTAGCTCATATCCCCCCACATTCCTGAAGTCTGTCTTGAAAAACACACAGGGATATATACTTAGCACATCTCTGTCTCTGTTTTTTTAATGTTTACTTTCTTTCTTTCTTTCTTTTTTTTTTTTAGTGAGGGACCTAGGTACCCATGATCTGATTTTGCCATGCCTTCATACTCCCCCCAACCTTCTAGCCAGTCAGATGAGGAATAGTTTCACTGATTTCTGGTTTTAGTTTTAAGACATTCTGGAGAATTTTCAACAAATATAAAAGCAACTGGGATCCCCCCCCCCAACACACACATAGGACGCATGTACTCTCTGGAGTCAGGGAAAGTGAGATATCAGATATCAACCCACCCCCACCCCCTTCCCAGGGAAGATGGCCATGCCACAATCCCCTTTCCTCTATTCTCCTCTCAGGATTTTGGGTACACATGCCAGGCATATTTTTCTAGCTTCCAGGTCCAGAACTCAGAACCCAAGAGTTGGCTATGTGGGTTCCAGTGCCTCAATCACCATGCCAGCTGCTGGCCCACAGACTGGGGGATTAAAACAAAACAAAACAAAAACAAAAAACCTTTAGAATCAATTTTATTTCCTCTCCTCTTCAGACTCATGATGATGTGCTGCCTTTGTTTAAAAGAGAGCATGATGAAAAACAGATACTGTAAAATGAAAGATCAGGACTCTGATAATTACCATTATATTACCAGTCTGATCAGCAAAGCTCTTCTCCCTGGAAGCTGTCATTTCAAACTGAAAATGAGTACAAAGATGAAGAACAGGAGGAGTTTAAAGTCATCTTTGGCTCAGAGTATGTAGGGCTAAGCTCCATGGCTGAAGTTTTCCCTTCTGGATATTTCACTTAGTGCTCACACCTTGGCTAATGTCTGTTACACTGCTCAGCTGCATTCCTCTCTGAGCTGCTCGTGCACCATAAATCATGACAGAGGGCTCTGTACTTACTCCTCTAATCTGGTCTTTCCCATAACAAATGGTGGCAGACAGAATTGCAATTCCATGATGTTTTAGTGGCTGGTGGTAAAACACCTAACAGCCTTTAACACTTTTTCTCCACCCCATTTGTGCATGTGGGTGGGGGAGCTATTTGAACTTGATAAACAAAACCCCTTAGTTCCAAGGATACAGTTTGCCAGACAGTGTAGATGACATCCTCCAACAAAATATACCTGGCAGAGTAAAACTATCAATGCGGTGCTTCTTTTAAAACATTGCAGGGATGTCTCAATGTTTTCCTATTTAGTTCGGAGGGGAAAGTGAGAACTCCAAGTATTTAGAGTCTCATTGAACACTGATGTGCTTCAGAATTTATATCTATAATTTTCTACACATTTGTGCTCTTGGCAATAAGATGCTCACTCTACGATCTTACGGTCTTTTGGCCTATGAAATATGTCACTATTTCTTTTTTTCAAATACCATCATTTTATACATTGGGACTGATAATGAAACCTGGACGATACTTATGTAAAAGGGCAATAAATCTTTCACAATAGAGAAAATTCACCAGGTAGAGATGTCCAAATTTTCTATTTTTCCCATCTAAAGAAGTTTCTTCAACTCACTTTGCTAGCTATTACATATTTATTAAGTGCTACAGCTGTGTTGGTCTAACACATTTTCACACTCCATTTTGCCCTTGAACAGTTTTTACCTCTAGCTATAAACCTGTCTGAACCTTAGGGAATTTCATATTTAAATTGCCTGATGATTTTAGACCAATGTTATTGACCAGTATTCTGATTCATTTAGTCTCTTTTTTCCCCACACCATAGGCTCTTCAAATCAAGTCAGTATTACTTAAAAAAAAAAAAAAA
>NW_006159500.1:1045566-1070431 GCF_000334495.1 Tupaia belangeri chinensis | reverse complement strand
GCAGAAAAGTGGAAATCCACGCCCCAGGGGGGATGACCATGCCATAATCTCTTCTCCATTCTCATCTTGGGATCTTGGGCACGCACGTACATGCTCCCAGTGTGAGTTTAAGCCACAGGGTCTGGGACTTGAACCATGGTCGACTACATGGGAGTCCAGCAACCGCCATTACATCAACTGCTGGTCCCATGAATGAATATTCTTAGCTCAGTCAAGGAGGTCACACAAGACACAGCACTTTCCAAACATGCTAGGAACGGCTGCTTTGGAGAGCAACTAGATGACACGAGGATTTTCCCAAAGGCTGATGATACTTAGCTGGGAATATTGTTGCATGATTAAACAGATGGCAAGAGAACTAAAATGCTTCTATTTCAGATTTGTAGGTTAGAGTGGTCAGAAATTTCTTGTGTCATATATTTCAGAGCTATAAGGTGATCATCCTTCTGTGGGCCAGATCTGTCACTATCTGATTTAAGAAATGCTTATGGGCCTGCCTGTACTGGTTCTTAATTGGCTTGAAGACATCATCCTTTAAGTACTTTCTTAATGGAACGATGTACATATACAGGGTAAGGTATTCTTACCAGCAAGATAACTAGTTAATATGGGCTCCACTGGTTCCCTCTAATATTACTAACTTAGCAGCCTCCCCAAATGGAAGGACTTCCACTCAAGTTAACAGGAACAGACTACGAAGTTCTGCTTTGCTCATGGACACTCTGGAGTCAGAAGCCAGTGCTCTCCTGGTGAGGTACAGTCTCTACTTTGAATACCAGCCTGCTTTGATTCTGCAGATAAGTCACATTCAGTGTGTCAGGTCAGTTCTGCCAGTGGCAAATGAAGCCTGGCTGGCATTTATTCTTGTAGAAATGTCTGTAAAGCTCATATGGCTCATTATGCTTGATAAGAAAGCCACAGTCATGTCAGAGGTGTCATGGGCTCTGGCCAGCCTCCTCTTAACTAATTGCCCTTCCCCCAAAGAAGCACAATACACAGATGCAGACAAGTTCTGAGTTACTGGAAAAGGCTTATACTTTTTTAAACTGTCAAGGAGATGCGTTATGAGATTGTGCACACCTCTGTTTCTTTGGATGCTGTTAGTGCTGTTTAAAAACATCCTAAGGAAAATAGAAGGAAAAATAAAACAAAACAAACTGTACATACACATAAACATGATGCAATTGTTGGTCCCCACTCTTTTCCAGTTTTGAAGGGATTCCTCTTATGTTAGAGCTCCAGTGAAGCTTTGAGAACTTGCAGTGCATCTACTTCACTATGCTGGAAGTGAGGCATGGGAGCTTCAGAGACATGAGGTGAGGGCTGAGGTGCTTTGCTGGGTATGCAGGAGCCACCCAGCTTCTGGGGCAGCACTTGCTCTCAGCTCTAAGCACTTTTTATTAGATCATATGGCCTCTGCTATAGTTCATAAAGACTTGGCTATTGGAAAAGATACTTTAATAAAAATTTTATTTCATCACCCAGGAGTAGTTCCCAAGGTACATTTGTGTCAGAACATGACTCCCCCTGACTTTATCCATCCTTCTGTGAGAACACAGATACCCTTTGACCCAGGGGCTTTGCCTTTCAGAATTATCTTAAGGAAATAATCAAGGCTATATGGGAAGATAGAGCTAGAAGAATTTTTTTGGGGGTAGGATTTTTCACATAATGAAAAAATTAGAAAAACAGTTCTATAATGGTGGCTAAACCAGAAAAACATGAAATTTAAAATATTCCAACAGGAAAGTAGTTAAATAATCAGTGTATACAGCAAAATGGTAAGTAGTCATTAGAAACGCTGTATTGCCCAGTACCTGTGGTACAGCAATAATGAAAGTGCCCTGGCAATTGTGGGTTTTGATCCCTGGACTGGCCCAAAAACATACATGTGGGTGCCCAGGGTTCTGAGGAGCTAGAGGGCTGAGGAAAGGGAATAGTGGCATGACAAGATCCTGTCAAGAGTGCTTCTCTCTGTCTCTTGTGCACATACGGTCTTTCTATTATTACGGAATTTTAAAATGTATAGAAGAATACTTATCACAGAAAAATAGTCTGAACATGCCATCAAATGAAAAGAAAGCAAGTTTCACAACAAAAATGTTATTATTATTTGTTTTTATTTTAGAGGGAGATTTTTGCTACAGGGTGCATGCACTTGCTGGAGAGACAAAGAGACACGGAGAGACAGAAAGCGAGAACCCCTCCCCCCCCCAACCAGGGAGGATAGCATGCCACAATTCCTTCTCCATTCTCCTCTTGGGATTTTGGGCATGCGCGCACATGCACCCTGTGGGAGTTTCAAGCCTCTGGGTCCAGGACCTGAACTGTGGTTGGCCATGTGGGAGTCCAGCAACGTAACCATTATGCCATCTGCTGATCCCCAAAATGGTTACATTTTTAAGGAGAGTTTCTTTCCTCTCTTTTGATTATTTCTGTTTTTAAGATATTCTATAATTAATATGTATATAGCCTTTTGTTATAATCAATAAAACTGATTTAAAAAAATCCAGGGGAAATTCCCAGATGGTGACTATGATCTGAGTCCTGGATCTGGTAGCTTGAAAACCATGTTGGGTGTGTGTGTTTGTGTGTCCAAAATCCAGAGAGGAGAATGGAAGAAAAGGGATTGGGTGGCATGGCCATCCCTCTGGGGGAGGGGGTGTTTTCTCACTTTCCTTCTCTCTCTATCTGTCTCTCTGGTGAGTACATGTACCCTATGGCAAAAATATAAAACAAACAAACAAACAAAAAGCAAGAGCAAGCAAGAGAGAGAAAGAACTAGTGCAGCTGCAAAATGGCAGTAGGAACATTTTCAAAAATACCCTATGTTCTTAATTTCTGTCCTAGTTCATTTCAGAACATTAGCCTTTTAAAATAACTCCGTCAGAACAGTGAACAAAGAAACCGTGAAGGTCCCAGGATTGTGACATCTTGGTCTGAGGGTACAGAGAATCAGGCAGGAGGGAATCCTTTTCTGTCCCTCCTTCCCCTTTCCTTCTAACTCCAAGGGAGTGAAAATGGAAGGAACGATAAAAACAAACTGCACATACACGTAAATATGATGTAATTGTTGGGCCCCACTCTCTTTTCTAATTTTGAAGGGAGTCTTGTTGTATTAGAGCTTTAGGGAAGGTTTGAGAACTTTTGATGCATCCACTTCACTATGTTGTAAGTGAGGACAGACCAACTGTGTTCCTGCCATGAGAAAATGTATATACCTAGAGATGGAAAAGTGAGCCCAGGGCCAGCCAGTGATGTGGAAGTTAAGGTGACTGGATACTATGTGGACAATCATGCAGTTTGAGCCCTGGACCCACCTGCTTGAAAAATATGTAGATGCATATGCACACCTGCCCAAAATTCTGAGAAGAATGGAATAGAGGGAACTGGGGTGTGGCCATCCCCTCCTGGGAGGTACTTTCTCTCTGTGTCTCTCTGGCAAGCACGCATGCTCTATAACAAATTAACAAGAAAGTAAGGCTGTGGCCTTTAAATGCTTTCTGTCAGAAGTAATCTATTAATCAGAAATTTGGGGAAATATGAGTATTTCCATGCATGTTCTCCTTTGAGGTCTCTGGCACGAGTAAACATTTACTTTTTCCCTACTCCCATGGGCCTTCCTACTCCTACTGTGTGGTGTTTGTTTCAAAGTGGAAGTGCCTGTTTTCTGGAGTAGGTGGATTCAGAAGAGATCAGATAGTGAAGGAATGACAGAAAGGCTACATGAGGAAAAAAATTTCAGCTGAAAATTGTTTACTCTTTTCTGGGATAGAGAGGTGAAAATAATTGACTGGATTTTGCTGTATTCTGTTCAGCAGTCCAAACTGAACTTCCAGCTTGCTGCGAGGTATTAAAGGCTTAGTTCTAGCTTTTTGATTTTTCAAGCACAGTTGTACTCCCACGAGATCTACCTCAGAATCAGTTGGATCCAGTACCACTTTCTTTTTATGAATTGAGTTTATTTTGTATTTTTGTTTCATAAATGGAGGAAACCAGGTCTACCAGTTAGATATAGCAGTTCTTCCTTGGAATGCAGCCACTGTGTGTGTGTGTGTGTGTATAAATGAATAAATTTAAACAGAACTTTAGTGTAAACATAAACAAAAGATGCTGAAGTTTTAGGGACTTACTTTTCATACTGGATGCTAAAGACTGGAGAGATAGGAATTCCTTTTTTAAAAATATCTCCCAGGCTGGGGCCAGCAGTTAGCATAATGGCTATGTTGCTGAACTCCCATGTAGTCAACCACGGTTCGAGTCCTGGACCTGGCGGCTTAAACTCATGCTGGGTGCGTGTGTGTGCATGCCCAAGATCCCGAGAGGAGAATGGAGGAGAAGGGATTGCAGTATGGCCATCCACCCTGGGGGGTGATTTTTTGCGTTCTATCTCTTGGTCTCTCTCTGTCTTTCTGGCGAATGCACATGCCTTATTGCAAAAACCTCTCCTATATATATATATATCTATATATATACATACATATATAGATAGATAGATACATATCTATCTATCTATCTATATATGTATGTATATATCCCCCAGGCTGCTCATCTTACTGCCTTCATCTGGATTTATGTACTATTTTCTTATGCCACAATGGTTTTTTTAAATCCCTTCATTCATAAGAGGCTGGTTTTCTTTCTTCCTTTTTAATAATAGCACACAACCTTCTGGAAAGCAGGGCCTGACCCTGCTATATCCTTTAGGTCATTCATTTACTGACAGAACCGTGTGGACGGGAGGCACCATTGGGCTCTAAGCACAATGTTACTTGCTAATTGATACAATAGCTAAAGAACCATGTATCAGATCATAATCCAATTTAACAAAAAAATTTTCTTTTTTTAAATAAGAAACAAGGTCATAGAAAGGGGGGAAAAAGGCATGATCCTTGGGTCACATCTTGCAGTGCTAAATAACCTGGCACTGTATTTACATCTACATTACCCATCCCCCTAGAGAGTGTCTCTAAGCCGCCACCTGAGGCTCCCAATGTAGATGAATGAGAAGGTTTTTCTCTTGTCTGTGAGCTTCTCGGTGGGAATCGGGACTGTATTCTATTAGCATTTGTCTATTTTGCAAGCTCCTACTCAGAGCAGCTGGCAGGACAATTGATGTTCCTTCTCTCCACCAAACCTGAGCTACTGCCTCAAAGGAGCCTTTGTGAAAAGAGGTGGGATACAAAGGAACATAAACAAATAAACCACTGAAAGCTCACCAGACTCAGAAAACTCCTTCCCCCTCTGTGCAGTCCTACTTGTTGACTGTCCTGGGTGGAGTACTCATTTCAAAATCAATCAAAGAACCACCACCACAGCAGCAATAGAAGCTTGACAAAAAACTGGTAACTAGAGAACCAACTGCTGACAATGCCCATCTTATGATAACGAACTGCCTGTCTCACAGTAATTGCTCCTTTCGAAGCGGACAGTGGCTTAAAACACATGCTGAGTGTGTGTGCAGTGTGTGCCCAAAATCCTGAGAGGAGAATGGAAGAGAAAGGACTGTGTCATGGCCACCCCCCTTGGGAGGTGAATTCTGACTTCCTGTCTCTCTGTCTCTCTATAGCGAAAATCTCTCTTAAAAACACAAAAACAAAAAGAAATGCATGACCTATCATCTAATTGTCCTGAGGGCTGCCAAACATCAGCACTCTTTACAAAATAAAGCCCAGAAGATTCCTACCTTCCTAATCACTGAAGGCTCAGAGCCTTTGGTTCTCTTTAGAGTTTCATGTCTTTTCTCTCTTTCTCTTTTGTAGTTAAAAACACATAACAAAATTTACCATCTTAGCCATTTTTAAGTATACAGTACAATAATGTTATGTGTAACAAATCTTTAAAACTTTACATCTTGCAAAACTAAAATTCTATATCTACTGAACAACTCTTTTACTCTTTTCTCCATCCCCTGGGAACCACACTCTATTTTTGATTCTAAGTTTGACTAGGTTAGATACCCCCATATAAGTGGAATCATGTAGTATTTGTCTTCTTGTGATTAGCTTATTCCTTTTATTTATTTTTTTCTTTTTTTGGAGAGGTTTTTGCTATAGGGCATGTGCGCTCGCCAGAAAGAGAGAGAGACAGACAGACAGAAAGCGAGAAATCACCCTCTCCCCCGCCCCGAGAAGGGATGGCCATGTGGCAATCCTTTCTCCTCCATTCTCTTCTTGGGATCTTGGGCACGCATGCACACGCACCTGGTGTAAGTGTAAGCCACCGGGTCTGGGACTCGAACCGTGGTTGACGACATGGGAGTCCAGTGACATAGTCATTACACTAACTGCTGGTCATGTACTAGCTTATTTCATTTAGCATAATGTTGTCAAGGTTCATCTATGCTGTAGCATGACAGGATTTCCTTCTTTTGTGAGGCTAACTATGGCATTGAATGTGTATACCACATCTGCTTTATTCATTCATCTGATGGTAGACTTTAGGTTGCTTTCACCTCTTGATTATCATGAATAATGCTGCAATGAACATGAGTGTGCAAGTATTTCTTTAAGATTCTGTTTTTGGGGCCAGCAGGTGGCATGGTGGTTAAGGTGCTGGATATTTCCACATGGCCAACCGTGGTTCGAGTCCCAGACCTGGCAGCTTGCTTTCTTACTTTCCCTCTCTCTCTCTCTGGTCAAATTAAAATAAATGAATGAATAAATAAAATAAAAAAATAATTAAAAAAGATTCTGTTTTCAATTCTTTTGGATATACACACAGAAATAGGATTGCTGGATGCTGGATTACAAGATAATTCTATTTTTTAATTTTTTTTTTCCCCAGAGAAGTTTTTGCTATAGGGAGTGTACACTCGCCAGAAAGACAGAGAGAGACAGAGAGATAAAAAGCAAGAAATTACCCCCCAGGGGGGATGGCCACGCTGCAATCCCTTCTCCTCCATTTTCCTCTTGGGATCTTGGGCACACACGCACACGCGCCCGGCGTAATTTTAAGCCATCGGATCAGGGACTTGAACCACAGTCGACTACATGGGAGTTCAGCGACATGGCCATTATGCTAACTGCTGGTCCCTCTATTTTTTAATATTTTGAGCAACCTCCATACTGTTTCCACAGTGATTGCACCATTTACAGTTCTGCCGACAGTGCACCAGGATTCTAATTTTTCCACATTCTTGCCAACATTTCTTTTCTTTCCTTTTCCCCCTCTGTCTGTATGTCTTTTCATCTCTCTGAGTTTTTAATAGTGGCTATCCATTGGTGATATCTTATCTTGGTTCAATTTGCATTTCCTTGATGATGAATGATGTTAAGCATCTTTTTTAAAAAAATGCTTTTTGGTCATTCATATATTTTGTGTCTTTTACAACTGTATTACAACCACAGGTTTTTAGTTAGAGCTTTTAGGTGTCTTAGGGCTTTGGATGTAGAAAGACTAGGACAACCAGTTTTACTGTATTTGACCACTGAGAGGCAATCAACAGTTCACATACATGCTGAGTAAGCAGCCAGATATTTTCCTTGGGCATTGTGTAATATTTCACATTGTAAACAAGCTAAAGATATTGATTGCTGTATGCCCAGGGGTAATAAGCTATTGATGGCTATAATGAGAAAAGGCCAACTGAACAGATGTATTTCACTTGGAAGAGATACTTTTTCTCCCCTCTGGCATTCCACATGGGAAAAAAAGGGAGAGAGAGAGAAACATCTTGAATATAAAAAGAGACATTACGAATTCCTGCTACTTGCTTTCTCTGTGAATTTCTTAGTGAATTTTCATAATGAATTACAAATAAGGCCAACTCATTGTTTTGAAGGTACTATGTTAGCATGAGATAATCTTTTGCCAGAAAACCCCTCTGGATAGAAGTGGCCATTGGAAAATAATTTTGTACACACAGTAAAGTTGGGATTATGAAAGAAAGGCGTGTCTATGTCGTTGCTTATATATTACAAGGTAGCAGGGAGGTGAAACTGAGCCTGAAGGAAATTTCTGTATTCTTACTCTCCTTTGTTGGCCTTCCTCTCTCCCCCGTTACCTTGCCTGGGGGCTGCATCCATCCTTTTGGTTTCACCTGCTACAGATACATGATGGATGCAGTTGCTCATTGTGAATCACTATGTGAATGTCCGTGCACATCTTAATATTCCACATTTTTTATATCCCTGGATTAGTACTGTTAATATCAGCATTTGAAAGGAACCAAGGCATGCATCATAAAACTGAACTCTTTCATTTTATAGATGAGAAAACTGAGATCCAGAGAAGTCAAGTAATTCCTGAAAGGTCACCTGCCTTCTTATTTTTTAAAAAAACATTCATTTATTTATCTCTTTATTTGCTATAATTTTCAAGCTGCCAGGTCCAGGACTCAAACCTCAGTCAGCCACGTGGGAAGTCAGTACCTTAACCAACACACCAACTGCTAGCCCTGGTTACCCAACTCTTTAATGGCATAATTACCAAATCTCCTTCTTCCTCTTTTTCTGATAATAGTTCTGCCATTTCCCCAAATACTCAGGATCTAACCTGAGTATTTATTTTTTTGAACCCTCCTTAATTCTTATTCCCTTTCTATCATTAGTCACCAAAGCTTACTGATTCTTTTTTCATGATCCTTGATATTGCCAATGCTCCCGTGTCTCTCTTCTATTGTTTTCAGCACCTCTCTCCTGTTTTCAGCACCTCATTACCCCATCCTTGCATTTCCTAAGTTACTGGAACAGCTTACATGATCTGCTTCTAGTTTGGTGGTTCTCAACTCCGGCTGCTCATTATATAACTGGTACACTAACAACATGGTTTGAGTCCTGGACCTGGCGACTTCCTTTCTCACTTTCCCTCTCTCTCTCTCTCTCACTCTGTTCCTCTCCAGTCAAATTAAAAATACATAAATAAATAAAGTAAAATAAAATCATCCTTAAAAACAATAACAGCAACAACAACAGAAACATATCTCTGCCTGCAAGCCTCCCTGTCCCCCGCACCCCGATTCTGGCTTAATTGGTTTAGGGAAGAGCCTCTAGGAGAATTTTTCAACTACATAGTCTCCATGTGATTCTAATGGGTAGCTAGGATGGAAAACTCTAAAATTGTCTCCCACTACTCACAAAACACTTCTTCAGCCATGTTAATGTGATGCTTAAGAACCTTCTGTGACACCTACTGCCATTAGTTCCTAGATATGAATCTTTTCTAAGCATTCAAAATTCATGCACCCCTACTCCCTTTGCTTTTTGGTAGGAACCCTATGCTCTACTCATATCATTCACTTCTTAGCTTCAAAATTGTCTCCTACAATGTCTCTATTCCTTTCAGATTATCAATCCTTTGACCCTCCCCTCTGCTCATCTCCAATCTACTGGCTGCTCATGAGATATTTCAAGACCACCTATTCTCCAAAGAGTTCTGTCTGACCATTTTGGTCACTGTTTTCCCTCTTCATCATTCTGGTTTGTACTATCTTTTTCCAAGTATTTTCTGTTCTTCAGTGAGCTGGAAAGCTCCTTCAGAGAGGAACAATGCCATGTTTGTTTGTTTATTCATTCATTAATTTATTTATTTCCCCCCTGTAGTCCTCACAGCATTAAACAATGGCTGACACACAAGAGATACACCTAGTTTGAACTTGGTATAGACCCAAGAGCCAGCAGGGAACTTAGAGAGTTTTTGTGGTGGCCCCTTTTCCACAGCAGGAGAGCACATTCAGAATCCCACTCAGACAGATCTAACATTGGCACTTGTCCCAGCTGCCCCAAATCTCTAGAAGACTGTGCTATGTGAGGGATCTTCAAAACATTTATTGAAAATACATATGAAAAACTATGCATGGGTTTCAACATTTTTTGGCACTAAAATAAATTCATACTTCTATTTTTCTACAAACTTTTTGAAGTCCCTGCATATCTGGCATTTCTGTAGCACAAAAGCAATTCTGGCATATTAAACTACAGTATGTGCTGCCAACATAGGTCACAGCCACCGTATGGGAGACAACTATGGAAGTAGTAAAATTTGGATGAACCAGAAAATAATCACCTGGTACATTCAATTGGCTAGTTTTCCTTCATTCAACTCTTAACATGAAGAGAGATACATTACAGAAAAATTAGTAAACAGGTAGGCATTTACATAAACAACAAAACAAGAGAAAACCCCCTAACTTGTGTATTATTGGGTGATTGGAAAAGTCATGATGCATTTTTGCATGGAATAACAGGAAAATATGTCATGACTTTTCTGATGATCCAATAGATTGAAAAAGTCAGTGGACATTTGGGCCATCAATCCTATGGCTTCTATAATGATCCCAACCCACATTGAAATTTGCCATCAGAAAGATAACCTCATGACATTGTGAGATGTTTATTCACCATTCGCTTATTATTCCTTTTTTTCTGGTTGTCCTCAATCTATAAAACACTATATTAAGAACCTAGGTAAATATCAATATGAATGACATAAAGTTTCTGGGCTTGGGAATTTGAATTCCTCAAAGGGGGCAAATATGTAGACACCAGTAACTGCTGCAAAACGGAGACTGAGCGAGAGCAGGAGAGATGTGTAAAGGGCTATGGGATTGCAGAAGACTGAGAGATAACTTCTGATTGGGAAACTTGGAGAAAGAGTCATGGTGAGACAGCCTTTGCCCTGGGTCTTGAAGGAGAACAACATCTTGGGAAAGGGTTTTCTTTTTTTTTTTGAGAGGTTTTTGTTTTCTTTTTTTTTTTTTGAGAGGTTTTTGCAATAGTGCATGTATGCTCATCAGAAAGACAGAGACAGAGTGACAGAAAGCGAGAAATCACCTCCATTCTCCTCTCGGGATCTTGGACACACATGCACACATGCCCAGTGTGAGTTTTAGCCACCGGGTCTGGGACTTGAACTGCGGTCGACTACATGGGAGTCCAGTGACGTAGCCATTACGTCATCTGCTGGTCCCTTTTTTATTTCCTTTTTTTTTTTTTTTTTGGTTGGGGAAGGGTATTCTAAGCCAAGAGATCAATATGTACTCAACCATAAAGGTGAGACTATGGGACAGTGACAAGTGTTCCGGTGTAGCTGGAGCACAGATATGTAGTAGGATATGTGGGAGATAAGAGGTAAGGCTCAATCAATTGCTAGCAGGATGGGGCCAAATCATATGTGGCTTTGGGGATTCATTTAAGGCTTTTTGTGAAAAATGTTTTTGAGTGTGTTAATCCTTTATGACAGCAGCATCAATGAGCAGAGAATATTGGCCACAGCAGTAGTGAAAACAGATATAGGTTATTAAATCCAAGAGAGTGGGCCTGAGCTGGGGTAGAGTTACTGTAGGAACAAAGGAGAAGGCTGATGTGAGAAATGAGTGAAATAGCACTCACTTGGAAACCGGTTCTGTATATATGAGTGGGAAAGTCAGTCAAGATGGTTTTTGAGCTGAGCAACTAGGAGGGTTGATGTATTTCATCAATATTAATAGATAATTAATTAGGAGTATTTTAGGAGGAAAGGTCATGAATACAGTTTTGAATACATAATGTGGGTTATCTGTGTAGACATGGCTAGCAGGCTGTTGGAAGTCATTGGGTAGAGCTATGGAATGAAAGCAGTAATGGCAAAAGAGACACAAGAATCCTCTTCCATGGTGACAGGTAGAATCATGAAAGCAGATGAGATCCTGAAGGAGAGACTGGGGAGGGATTTAATGGATGGGAGGAGAGTTGGAGACTTGGGGAAGCAATCGGAGAGGTAAGAGAAAATGCAGCTAATACACTGACCCATAGTGTTAACTGTTAAAGGTATTCCCTTCTTTAAGGGAATGAAGGATTAAATCAGTCACTGGATTTTCTTATCATGATGATAAGTCTTTTTTTTTTTTTCCAGAGATATTTTTGCTATAGAGTGCATGCATTTGCCTGGAGATATAGAGAGATAAAGAAAGTGAGAAATCACCCCCTAGGGGGTTGGCCATGCTGCAATCCCTTCTCCTCCATTCTCCTGTCGGGATTTTGGGCATCCACATACATGCACCAAGTGTGAATTTCAAGCTGTCAGATCCAGGACTTGAACCACGGTTAGTCATGTGAGAGTCTAGCATGGCCATGAGGTCCTGGGACTGGTAGTCTTTGAGGAGACACTTTCACTGGAGACTTGATGGCACCAGATTTCAAAATGATGTGTCATGGGAAAATAAAACTTAAGCAGAGCATGCCCATTTTCAGACTGCCTTACATTAAGCCAGAAAGTAACACAGTAAGCAATTTCTACAGAAGTGTAATTTAAAGCTTATTTTGTGTAAACAACAAACATCCTGTTTTCCACATAGAGTGCCTTTAGGGTAGAAGTGATATCTTATTCAATTTTGTACTTTGACCACCCCCATTTTTCTAAAACACAAGCCAGAAAAACCAGAGTCTGGCCCCCATGACTGGAGCTAAGCAGGAACTCTAGTCATCTGAGGTGGATAATCCATGCAGGGTGGATTCCCAGCATGGCCCAGACTGAGGCAATGTGTGGGGAAGGCCTATGGTGAGGTTCGTGGAACAGGTGGGGACCACTTTGCCATCACAATCCCCACAATAGCTATCTTATTATTTATTTATTTTTAGTGCTACATGCCTGGCATTGTGCTAAACAAGGCAGGTAAATGTGGTACTAGTCCTTGCCCCTCCCCATTTTCCCATTCTTTCTAAACCCTACCCAGTCGATCTCAGGGAAGAGCAAGCATATTTTTCACTTAGAAAACTGATGATTCTTCCTGTGACCTTCCTGAAGTCCGCTATCTGGTTTCTGTATTGTTCTCTTCTGGTTCTCTTCCTGTATCTTGGACTGCCTGCCTCTTGCCTTCTTCATCAATGCTTCTCACTTGCTACTCACATTGACTGTACTGCATGGACTTTCCTCTCTGTACATTGTGACGTCTCTGGGGGAGCTTAGAACTCTTAACTGTTCTTTCCAGAACGTCCCAAATGTTCCAGCCCCAGCTCCTGAGTATCTCATCCAAGTGCTCTATTTCTGGGTTACTTCGCTTAAGTGTCTTTTAGGCATCTGAAACTCAAGTCCAAAACTGACCTCATTATCCTTCTTCCTAAATTTGCTCCTTTACTTGTGTTTCCCATTGGTTTCCTGGCATCATCTTCCCCTCAATCATGGGCCACAATCCTCCTTCCTGCTCTTTGCCTCCACAGTCATTGTTCACCAGGATTTGCTACTTCCATTAGTGAAAGATCTGAAAACACCTCCAAATCCAGTGTGCTATTTCCACCACCACTTCTTTAACTCTGGCCCTCACATCTTTTGCCTCAATGTTTGCAATAATACTTTAATACTTTAACTGCTTCGAGTTTCCTGTAAAACTCCTGTAATACTATTGAGGTATATTTCCAAATATAGGTAATTTACCCTCCAGTTAAAAAAATACTTTATTATTTTTTTCAGAGAGATTTTTGCTATAGGGTGCATGTGCTTGCTGGGGAGACAGAGAGACAGAGAGACAGAAAGTGAGAAATCATCCCCCAAGGGGAATGGCCATACTGCAATCTCTTCTCATCCTCCATTCTTCTCTCAGGATTTTGGGCATGCATGCACACGTGCCTGGCATAAGTTTCAAGCTGTCACGTCCAGGACTCAAACCACTGCCAGCCATGTGGGAATCCAGCGACATAACCACTACGCCATCTGCTTGTACCTAAAAAAGTTTTTTTTAAAAGAATTATTGGGCTGGTAGATGGGATGGTGGTTGAGGTATTTGACTCGCACATGGCTGAACACGGATCGTGTCCCGGACCTAGTGGCTTGCTTTCTCACCTTCCCTCTCTCTCTGCCTTTCTCTGGTGATTTCATGTGCCCTATAGCAAATTAAAATAATAATAATAATAAATAAATACAATTAAATTAGAAATTAAAAAAAGTTTATTTGATTTTATTTATTATTATTTTAAAATTTGCTATGGGTATGTGCACTCACCATAGAGACACAGATGGAAGGAAGTGGTGGAAAGTGAGAAAGCAAGCCATCAGGTTGGGGACTTGAACTACGGTTGGGTGTGTGGGAGTTCAGTGCTTCAATCAGCACACCATCCACTGGCTCCTTAAAAAGTGTTTTTACAGTATCTAATTACATGTATAAATTTTGAATTCCCTTGCTTGGCAGAGAAGGCCCCTTTTAATAGAGCCTCTCTTTCCTTTTGTTCCTCTCCCCCTCCCATTTAGCCTGTGACAGCTGTTCCAAACATATCCCCTGACTTTGCTCACAGTTTCCTCTGTGTAGAAGCAGTCTTACCTCTTCCCCACTCTGGTGAAGTCAAACTTGTCATTCAAAGCCCAGCTAAAATGTCACCTCTTGGGCAGAATATTCTATAATTCTGCTAAGTAGATTTAGTATACTGCTTCCTTTTTCTTCTCACCCTTTGCAGATACTATTAATATTGCTCTATTGCCAGATTTTCTCCCTGTTGCTGCTACTACCTTGTAAATGCTCATGGCAGAGCCTCCCTTATTAATCTTTATATCGCTAGCACTGAGCAAGGTGCCTGTGCCACAGCAGGTGTTTCCTGGAACTGAATTGAAAGCAAAAAGAGCTCTCTCTCTCTCTTTTTAAAAGTTAGATTCAGGCCTCAGCCCCATGGATTACAGATTAGTTAAAGTAAATTGTATGACAAATATAGACCATTCTTTTGTTAGAGACAGAAATCTGTATCTTTTTAAACTATGCTACTTGAGTAGATTTCCCTAATAATTATTCCATGGCTTTATACCTATTCCAGTACATCACAACTTTCTCCTTTATACCCTAATTGAGCGTTCCCTTGATCAATACATTCTTTTTGAGACAGATCCTTTGGAAAAAGAATACATTTAAAACTTGTTTTACTTGGGCCAGCAGTTGGCGTAATGGCTATGTCACTGGATTCCTATGTAGTCGACTGTGGTTTGAGTCCCAGATCCAGTGGCTTAAACTCACGCCGGGTGTGTGTGCGTGCATGTCCAAGAGCTCAAGAGGAGACTGAAGGAGAAGGGATTGTGGAGTGGCCATCCCCCCTGGGGGGTGATTTCTCGCTTTCTGTCTGTCTGTCTGTCTCTTTCTGGCGAGCACATGCACCCTATAGTGAAAACCTCTCCAAACCATCCCCCCCCCCAAAACAAACAACAAAAAAAACTTGTTTTACAGACATCCTTAAGTAATGATTGCTATGGTTTGTGTGTGTGTGTGTGTGTGTGTGTGTATGTGGATATTATATAGCATAAAACTATTTGGTAAGATAATATTTAGCAGTAGGCCAATTAAATATTTCACTTAATGAGTAAAATTGTCTTTCACATAACACATAAGCCAATCCTGGATGATAAGTAGCAAGGTCATTAACAATTGGAAAATATGTGTCAGAAAAAATTTAGAGAGCTAACTTAAAAGAATTTGGTAAGACATGCTTAGCCCTGGCTGCAACAGCATGATGGGATAAAATCAAACCAGAACTGAGAAATGCGTCAGTCAGTGTGATTCATAGTTACATGGCTGACTGTGGAGACTGAGCATGGGTATTAGCTTGTGCTAAAAAGCCAAAGTGACATTTTAAAATCCCAGTCCAATTAAATTGTGGCAGTCGCCACATGCCCACTGTAGGGTTTGACAGTGGAAATGTGGCCTGCTCTATTTGCTGGATAAAAAGTTGCTCGAACCATAGTTGCAAGGCTATCAGCTGCATTCTGGTATATGTATAGGACACTTTGTCTTTCCTCAAGAATTTTTACCAAATGTTAGGCCAAAATATAGCCAATACTCGAGAACATTCATTTTGAAATAGTGATGAATACTGTCTGGATGTAAGTTATGACTTTAAAAAAATAGTCCCAAATGGGTTCTTTTATTAAAAATAATTTCCCCCTTAAACTTGGTGCATTGCTGAGCATGGCGGACGGAAACTGAGAAGATGCGATCCTGACTGGGTAACTGCCCCAAACCAGGCGGGGAAATACCCATGATGCCAGATGAAGTTCAGAGCTCCTAGGGATAGACAGTCCCGTGACTGGTATTCTTTGTGGTGTGGAGAGGGTTGCTTATATTGAAGCTATCCAATACTTGGGCTGAGAGGAAATAAATTTAGTTGTTCGCACTGAAACCCAGGGGGGATTTTTTGAAATGTGTGGGGCAGAACTCAGCTAGTGCTCTCTGTGGTTCTCCCCCCATCTTTCTTCCTTCAGGGGCCAGTAGGGACTGACCCATCCTAGGATTTGGTGCATTTCAAATTTTCATGGACCCACAAATCTTATCCTTCTCATTTATAAGGTCTCCACTACAAATAGTTTCCAGAGCTCTAGTAGTAATTAGACAAGCTACCATGAAAGAGAGCATTATACATCAGTTAAAAACATATGCAAAACCAAAGCTCATTAGAGAAAGATAATATTCATGCAGATTTTACAAACCGTGTCTTTAGGGTGGCCCAATAAGTAGAAATATGGGGACCCATGCTTGTCACTTTTCATGCACATGGAGAGACTGGAAGGTACCATTCCTAAAGGAAGGGGAGGAACAGCCTAGGACCAATCATTAGAATTAACAGAACCAGTGACAAAGATATATTATTACTGTTAGCATCAAGATTGCTTAGTATGTTTAGAACAGTCAAATAAAATTATCTAGGTAGTAAGAATAAAGACTTTAAGTAAAACTAACCCTATCAAGCATGCAGCAAGTGAAATTAGTGAAAGACTGAGCTATAGATGTATTCGAAAGTCGATTTTTTCTCAAAATATTGAGGGCATCCTGAGGTGCATTTAAGGAGGCACAAATGTGAATAAATTTGAAATGGTACTATCTGAATTCTTGTAGAATTTTATCATCATAAAGGGTGTTTTAATGATACCAGCTGTCATTTGAGAATCAGTCACAGTAATCATCTCTAAAGTTGAAGAAATTCTAAAAATAAAGACATGGTGCCCATGTTTATATGTATGTTTTCTCTAATAATCTCATAAATTCTTATAGTTCCTCTTACCTCTAATACTCTGCTTATTTATATTCAAAGTTCACACTTGGCTTGCTGGATGTAATTGCTTTCTGGGAAAAAAAGTAAAGCTGAAAAAAAAAAATGCAGCAAGGTCTTGCCTCCTGCACTGTGCTGAAGGGCTGCATTTTGAAAACTACCTCTTAGTGCTGTCTTGGTCTGTGTCTGGCTCAGCTTGCGGGCTTTGGTTCTTTGCTTACACAAAGGTAGGTACTAGAAATTCTGAGTTATCGAGGTCAGCAATCTCAAGAGACAGGCTCCTAGGAGAGGCCCTGGCTGCTCCTGCCATGCCTGCTACTACACTCTCTCAGCTCTGTGCTGTGTAGGGGACTGCGAATGTGTTCATCTGTGGGGTTAATGTGATCAGAAGAACTTAATTCATGTAACTCAGGCATTCTGAGGTCTGACTGACCCTCTCTGCCAGTACATACTGAATATGCTCCTCATCTGCATGCCCAGCATGCTCCACACATGGCTTCAATGGAGAATGGAGTGCAGAATGGAGTGACACTCCGCGTCCATCTTGGATTCTGCCAGAAGGAGTGTTTTTCATAGCATGGAGTATGTGGAGGGAAGGGAGAATACAGGGGGAGATCTAACACCTCGAGGTTAAATGGAAAATAGAAGCTCTCAGTGGTAAGGAAGTGAATTCTTCACAATGAATGTCAGAAATGGAAATTAAATTTCAGGATTTATTAATTGAGTTTATCATGTAGTCCTGCCAAGATACAAGTAGTTTTGTGTGAAAATAATCAAGCTGTTTTAGTGTCACACAGAGAAAGTTCCCATTTGGTTTTAAACATGGCTTTGACTGGGCTTGAAAGATACAGGAGCTAGGAAACTTCACACCCAGAGGGTCAAATAAAAGGGCCCAGAACATGGTGAATATAAACTGCAGTGAAGGCTGGAATAGAAACTATAGTGAAATGTGAGAAACAGAGAGCTGCATGCTGCGTAGGCATATTTAATGCCTACTTTGTTGCAAGGGTATGTGTCCAGCCCTAACACCCTGGGTCGTACCGAGGCAAGAGTCACTGTCTGTTGGACAGCACGTGTTGAAAAGACCAGGGACCATTCTATGGAAGTGTAGAAATAGTTTATTCTAGAAGCAAATGTCTCAGCCACATTATAGCAAACAGCTATTTAGTGTGGACTCAGTGTGTGTTTGTTGCTCTGTTAAAAAAAAAAAAAAAGTCATGAACCTAAACAGCACATTAAAGACTGTGCAAATCTCAAAGCTGATTGATTTCGCTATAATTAGAGCATATAATTCAATCCTGGAGTAGGTCATTTGTATGATTTTTATCTTTGGTCCTGGACTGAGGGAGTTCACTTGAAAAGAAATATTGGGAGGCTTTTATCAGAACAAGATATAGGGGCAATCCTAACTTTGAGCACAGCTATAAGTAGAGTTTGTGGATTAAAAAAACCCAAAAAACAAAAACACACAAAAAAACTAGCCTTGTGGAAAAATATGTGAAAACCAGAAAGACCAGTGGATTCCAGGAACATGGAAGGAGGGATGCATAGGCCGAGCACAGAGAGTTTTTATGGCAGTCAAAAAACTGTATAAAAGTATAATGGTGGATATATGTCACTAAGTATTTGCTTACACCCATAGAACGTATACCACAAGAGTGGACCTAATGTAATTATGGACTCTAGGTGGTAATGTGTCAGTGTACAATATCACCTGGAATGAATGTACTATTTTGGTGGGGATATTGACAATGGGAAGGCTATCCATGCATAGGGTCAGGGGTACACAGAAACTCTACTTTTCTTTCAAATTTGCTATCATCCCAGAACTGCTTTAAAATATAGTCTTCAAAAAAATAAAACAAAACCAACTGGCTTTATGAACTCTATTTCTTTCACTAGAAATGAGGGGCTTAGAGGGCTCAAGTTTAAAAATGAAAGCTAGCAAGTTACTTGACTAGGGAAAGCAAGGGTAGGGCAGTAGGCACAGGTCCCACTGAAGTGATGTTTTGGAGACTTGACAATTGCTGGTTATGGCAGTTGGCTGGACCTACCTAAGAATTTGTCTGAAGGTAGTGGATTCTGCTTTTAGCACCTCAGTAGCAGAGTTTTGTTGACAAATTCCTTCACAGCGATGCAAAACTTTTCTACAATATCTCTACTTCAAGGCAAGAGAAAATCAGACAGTGAAGAAGACAGCTTTGGCACATAGCACCAACTTCAGAAGGGGCCTAGTTGAGGCGTCAGAAAGTTTAGCTTGAATCAACACTCTCATGCTATGAACCACAGGGTCAAATTTTCCAGAATAAGGAAAGCAGAACCATGTCAAAACGAGATGGAAAATGGTCAGACATGGGAGGAAAAATCTGGTCTCCTTTAAGTTGCAATGGCTGTTAAGTCTTAGGGTGGAAAACTATTCAGAAATAGATGGCTAAAGAGGAATCAGGCTGAAGGGTTGGGGCATATTTAAATAGTGAGAGGTCAACAAAGACATAAAGAGGAAAACAGGAAGTAGAAGCTCCTGTGAGACTGGCCTTCACAAGCAAGCCAGAGGAAATACATTCAGCAATTTCCAGAGCATGAAATTCCCTGATTCTCTGGGATGGTACTTAACAAATATAAAATCCTGGTCCAAATCGACTCAATCAGAATCTTCAGAGGGTATGTGGAAAATGAAAAAGAGTGCTAACATCTTCGTATTTAAAAGGCTGAGTTGGGAAGGTCCCAGATTCATATCTGGAGACTTCCCTGAGTATGCTGGGCATGCACGTGCCCTGCTCCAGGGATCGCTGAAGCTGAGGGTAGATAATTGTGTCAAAACCCAGTTGGGAGTGCTGTTTCTCACCCATGAAAAAAAGAAATACACTTAAAAAAAGCTGAATCATTGCTTTGAGACTGTCACACATGTATACGTGTACACGCATGTGTCTGTGTGAGAGAGGGAAACTTCTGATTTCTCTTAAATACATGCTACTAATTTTTCTCTGCTGTTTCAGAGAATTTTCTGAGTCTTTACATTTGTCCTGTCGATCTATGATCTTCACGCCCCGCCCCATTACCCACCATATAAGAAGCATTATCTGGAATTTGTAATTTCTTTGAGATCCATTCCACTATTCAGCAGTGTTTCCAAGCAGGTTTTTTTTTTTTTTTTAGAAGATTTTTGCTATAGGGCACATGTGCTCATCAGAGAGACAGAGACAGGAAGTGAGAAATCACCCCCTCGGGGAGATGGGAACATCACAATTCCTTCTCCATTCTCCTCTTGGGATTTTGGGCATGCATGCACATGCACCCAACGTGATTTTCAAGCTGACAGGTCAGGGACTTGAATCATGGTTGGGCATGTGGGAGCCCAGTGATGTAACAGTTATGCCATCTGCTGGTCCTGAAAGCAGCCTCCTTAAGAGCTCAGTTTCATGTTGGGGCAAGGGAGGGAAGGTTCCTATTAGATCCCAAAATAAAACTTTCCATGGTCATATTTTTGAGGAGCTGAAAGGTAGAGGTTTTCCAACATGCTTGGGGAGCACTTCTCAATAGGATTTGGGAAAGCTGTCTTTTCATGAACTCATCTTCTCCCATAACTTATGTGTTTGGGAATTGAGGGAGACTGGACCTCAAGAGTTAAGTAGGTTTGGGCAAATCTTGAAGATGCCGCCCAAAGGAAAAAGTGGTTCTGGAAAAGGGAGTAAAAAGGGAGAGTAGTGTCTGGGAGTGACAATGCTGACAAGAAGTCACAGGGTCCCAAAGGTGGTGGCAATGCCGTAAAGGTCAGTTACATTCTTTGTGAAAAACACAGCAAAATTATAGAAGCCATGGAAAAGTTAAAGTCTGGAATGAGATTCAATGAAGTGGCCACACAAAATAGTGAAGATCGAGCCAGGCAAGGGGGTGACTTGGGTTGGATGACCAGAGGATCCATGGTGGGACCATTCCAAGAAGCAGCATTTGCCTTGCCTGTCAGTGGGATGGATAAACCTGTGTTTACAGACCCACCAGTTAAGACAAAATTTGGATATCGTATTATCATGGTTGAAGGGAGAAAATAAAATTATATGAAAGACTGAAAATAAAAAAGAGTCAAGTGGGTTCTTCTTAGCTCACTTCTCAGTCACTATGTGGTCTAATATATTTTATCAGTCTTATGTAATTAACAAGTCAGGACTTACAGATGAGTGTGAGAAGACTCACTGAGCCTTCAAGAGAAAAATGCATGTTGGAAATCATGTAAGAGTATGTATAAAGAAGGAATATCATTATGATCTATGATTTTCAATAAAATAATGTGAAGACATGGGATTTTACCTTCATTCTAAATACACGTACAATAAAAATGAGCTTTTGACTGAGGATCAGGGAGAGGAATTTCAGAACTATATATTTTAAGGAAGCCCCTGCCTCTGGCTCCATGAAATAGAAGCTTATTGCACATTTTATGGTTAAAGAATTTCCTGGGGTTACCTAAATGTTGCAAAGAGCAGACTTGAGCCTTCTGGCCAGGAAGAACTCTGTTCTCGATATGATCAGCCTGAGGTTCTGCCAGAGAGACTGTTCCTTTCCTTAGTGCTTTATCATTTTCTCTTACTCAGCGGAAGGTATTCGTGAGTGATTTGTGGAACCTCTCATGGAAAAGGAAGATACATTCAACCATGAATGTCAGAAGCTGAAATTAAATTTCAGAATTTATTATTGAAGGAAGCTGCCTTTTGCCCTATTCAAAATGCAGGTGAATTAGTGCAAAGGCTATGGAGCCACTTAGAGCTCCCATAAACTCTGTGGTCTCTGAGGAAGAGGTTAAAACAATGGTGACTGTCCCTTTGCTTTTGCTGTTGAGGCATGTCAGCCTACCGAAGAGATGATACTGTTTTAGGCTCCCAGATGTACTGACAACCACTGAAAGGGAAGAGTAATGATTAGCAAATTTGTTAGGTGAACTTTTGGCTCATTAGCTTAGAATTTAGAATAATTCAGACAAGATCTAAGCGAAGATTTACTCACACTCAACAGGTATAGTATGTACTTTCTTCAGAAAAAGGACAAATTAGTATAAATATTACAAAGGAAATGCTTAACAAACTGAAGAAGCTGAGCATTCTTCAAGGACCTTCAAGCACTCTAGAAGTACTTATTAAATTCTATAAATAATTAATGAATTTTATTTTAATCTTTCATGAGAACAGATCCTTTGAGACCTTCCCATAGGTCGCCACTCAGAAATAGCTGTTACATGTATCCTTATTATTATATTGTCAGCTCACTGAGGGCCAGGACTGTAGCCTGTCTTCAGTGCCTGCGAAATGTCTTACATACACTAAGTTCTAGTTTAGTTGAGGTAATATCAGTTATATTAATTACTAATATTACTTCCAGGATTTATCTCATATAGAATATTTAGTATGGACATACTGTCTGGAGTTTATATGATCAGAGAGGGAGAAAGGAATAAGTGAACAAATACTTGTAAACAAAATTATAAGAGTATATTTATATATTTACTTGCTAATGTGTTTTCCTGTGAAAAACTAATAAACATAGTCTATTGCCATCTGAATAGAGACCAATACGGCTTAACCTGGTGCTCTGAAATAACTGCTGCAAGTCATTTTAATTAAAAGAAGACTTGGGAACCAGCAGTTAGCGTAATGGCTATGTCGCTGGACTCCCATGTAGTCGACTGCGGTTCGAGTCTCGGACCCGGTGGCTTAAAACTCATGCCGGGCGCATGTGTGTGCGTGCCCAAGGTCCCGAGAGGAGAATGGAGGAGAAGGGATTGCGGCGTGGCCATCCCCCCTGGGGGGTGATTTCTCGCTTTCTGTCTCTATGTCTCTCTCTGTCTGGCGATCGCACGTGCCCTATAGCGAAAACCTCTCAAAAAAAAAAAAAGACTTAATTAAGCAACTATTTGGCCCATTTATTTCTTTAGCTATGGTCACTAGCTCAGCTAGATCTTTGCTTACTTAGTTCAGGTTTATTATTCTTATAAAATGTAGGGCCCAGCAGGTGGCGTAGTGGTTAAGGCACTGAACTTCCATGTGGCCGACTATGGTCGAGTCTCAGACCCAGTGGCTTGAAGAACTGGGCGTGTGTGTGTGTGTGTGTGTGTGTGTGTGTGTGTGTTTGTGTATGTGCCCCAAATCCCAAGAAGAGAATGGAGGAAATGGGATTGTGACATGGCCATGCCCCTGGGGGGTGATATCTAGCTTTCTGTCTCTCCATCTCTCTGTCTCTCTGGAGAGTGCATGTGCCCTATAGCAAAAATCTCTCCAAAAACAAAACAAAACAAAAACAAAAACCATTTAATTTACTAAGGGCCTGTAATCAAGTCAAAAGACCTATTAAAGATACACTTAACTTTGAAAATGGGAGCAGAGGCACCAGTAAAAATCACAAATCAGCTACTTCTTTCCCTTGGTGTGGAGATCTGGTGTTAATTGTCGCTGATCCTTTAAACAGTGAGAATTCTACTTTACCCAATTTAACTCTGACTGGCTTGTCTTTTTCTTTTCTTTTCTTTTTTTTTTTTTTGAGAGGTTTTTGCTATAGGGTGCATGTGAAAGACTGAGAGAAACAGAGAGACAGAAAGCAAGAAATCACCCCCTGGGGAGATGGCTATACCGCAATCCCTTCTCCATTCCCCTCTCAGGATCTTGGGCATGCACACACATGCACCCAGCATGAGTTTAAGCCACCGGGTCTGGGACTGTGGTCGACTACATGGAAGTCCAGCGAGAGAGCCATTACGCTATCTACTGGTCCCCCCCCCACCCCCCCTCACCCAGCTGGCTTTCTAAGACCACTGAGACTTAGTTACAGTGGGGTTCTTCTCAGTGTTCTGGCCATAAAGACCTGCTCTGCTGCTTTTTAAAAAGGAATAAACAGGCAGAGCACCAATCAAGATTGAAAAGTACAGTTGTGTTTTGGTTTATTTGGATCAACTTTGAAGAGCAAACGTACCAAGGGAAATGCTCCCCTGTAGTCTGAAATGCTGGTGTTGGGAATTTTTTCATCTGATGGCACTTCTATTAACCTTGGCTCTGGCTCTGTGACTGGATTTATAAATCAAGTTGTATGTTCATGTTGTATTCTTTGAATGCTAATAAAAAACACCTGTATTTGAAGGCAGGGCGCTCATTTGTCTAATTTATTCCTGTGTGGTTTTATAACCATGGTGCATACTTCTTTTTCTCTTAACTTTTTAGACTGAATTTGAATAGCAACAATCAGTGTTAAGGAGGGTTTGAGTTTGATGTCTCATCCTTTGATTCTTTTCTCAGTATGGTGGAGTGAAGTTTCCTTATTCCTCCTCATCCTTGAGATGCATGTCAGGGGAGGGGGAACTGACACTTTCCACTGAGTTTATAATCAACAAATCCTTATCCAGAGGACTAGAGGAGAGTTGAAGTATCTATCTCCTGAGCTTCTCTCTCAACAACGTGGCTGTAAAACAACTCCTTCAAAGCCCTTATCATCTGCCAACTCCCCTTGCAGCTGCTTGACAGCCTCTGAGTGTAGCCACTACTTTGGAGGCTGCAACTGTTGATTTATGTTTCTGGATCGGCTGAGGTGTCACCTGATGATTAGTCCTAGGGTAATTGCAGATGGCATATTTGCAGTGTATTTATCCTTTTCCCCAGCTCACTTGGATTCACACTGATTTTGTTTAGTTAATGATCTAAAGGGTAGCCTGCGGTATTTTTTCCTTTCACTTGTACCTGGGCTTATCTCTTTGACACAGATCACCTTAACAACTCAGAGCCAGAGTTTTGCATGTTTCCTGACTGAAATCAGTTTTTCCTAGACATGCCCCAAGGTCCAGATAAAAGTCTTGCTTCCATGTTCTGAGTTCTACAGATATCAGGAAAAGGGTTGATGGAGATCACTTAAAACCTTTTCATAGATAGTTGTTCTTTTGTTTCCTCATTTTCAAAGTT
>NW_006159500.1:1023126-1045535 GCF_000334495.1 Tupaia belangeri chinensis | reverse complement strand
TTCCTCTTTCCCAGGCTGGGTGAGGCCTGAACAGTTTAATAGGTGAAGTATGTCTACTGTAGATTCTTATTCTTTTTTAAAAATTTCCCATAGGGCACATATGCTTGCTAGAGACACAGAGATAGAGATAGAGAGACAGAAAGTGAGAAAGTACTCTCCAGGGGGATGGCCATGCCACAGTCCCTTGTCCTTTACATTCCTTTGGGGATTTTGGGCATGCACACATAAGCCAACAGGTGTGTTGTTTTAAGTAGCCGGGTCCAGGACTTGAACCTAGCTGTTGTCCATGTGTGATCCAGCTGTCTTAAGCACTATGCCATCTACCTGGCCCAATGATAGATTCCGATAACCCTTTAACAGCCTTTTAAGGATGGATATTATGCTGAGTTTAGGATCTCAAAAGGCAAATAAGGGAAACCAAAATATCTGACCCCCCCAGAAGTTAGTTGCCTCACAATTAGGGTGTATTTAGAAAGGATTGTAACTTTGGTTGTATCTATTGGTACACTCAAGCGTTGTTTTCTTCAAGCATTTTCTTTTGCTGTCATTGTCGCTGTTATTTTGCTTTGTTACCCATCTGCCTACTTGAGACTTTTATTAAAAATACTTTCTAGTTTATTTTGGACAAAGAGTTCTGTTTAATGGTAAAGTCTATTTAATGGATGGTGGAGGAATTAGAAACTTCTCACATGTGGGCACCCCTTGTATATTGGGGTCATCTGCAAAGTTTACGAATGTGATCACTTCTCTGGCTTGCTCCTGGTACAAAAAAAGGGTGTGTGTAGCAAGTCTGAGACTGTTTCTTAGAGAGGCCTGCTGGCTGTTACCCGGGAATGTGAGGGGTAAATGGTTACCTACGCTGATATAAATCTTTCACTCAATGATAAAGGTATTTCATTGTACCCAAACCATACAAACAATGTGGTTTGTGCAGAACCCCTGCTTTCTTTCTGAGAATGTGGATTTTTGGTATGTGCTAGTCAAACAGCCTACACCACTAGCCCCAGTAAAAATCTTGGTTGCTGAGTCTCTTCTAATGAATTTCCCTGGCAGCAGCATTGCACAGACTTTGCTGCATTTTCATTGCCACAGGGAGAGTGTGCTCTGGGTGACTCCTTGTGGGAGAGAGAGAGAGCACAAGGAAGGCTGCACAGTGCTCCTTGGGCCCTGCCTGAGTGTTCTTCCGTATGTATATCTTGACTACAATGCTGTAATAAATCTTAGGGGAGCACTAAACTATATTCTGTGCTCTAGATGTCCTTCTAGAAAAATCTCTGGATGTGGGATAGTCCTGGGAACTACTGAACACTCCACTCTCACTTGAATATCCCTTATTTACTATGAAATTCCAGAAATTCTGATGGCATTATCTTCAAAGATGTTAGTTTCTCATGTACGACCATACATCTTTCAGCTCAGATTTTCCTAAAGAACTAATGTTTATATAAAAACTATTCTTTTTTTAAATTTTTTTATTTTTATTTTTTTAGAGGTTTTTGCTATAGGGCACGTGTGTTTGCCAGAAAGACAGAGAGACAGAGAGATAGAAAGTGAGAAATCCCCCCCTGGGGGCTGGCCACACCACAATCCCTTCTCCTCCATTCTCCTCTTGGGATTTTGGGCAAGCACACACATGCGCCCGGCATGAGTTTTAAGCCACCAGGTCCAGGACTCGAACTGCGGTAGACTATGTGGGAGTCCAGCGACATAGCCATTATGCCAACTGCTGGTCCCAAGAACTATTCTTTTACTTTGCTAAAAGAGTTGCTCTACTTTGAGTCTTTCTTTTGTGACATCATCTCTAAAGTTACTTTACAGCCAAAATCCATGTCATGCTAATAAAAAATAGCTGACAATCTGTAACATTACCAGAAAGTATGATTTTATGTTAATTTCAGAAGAATATGCCAAAAAAATTCCGTGATATGGCTATAGCTAACAATATTAATGATGGGCTCCTCAAACATATGCCCAGATTAAAAAATTAATAAATAATAAATAAAACTCTCTATGTTGGTTAATTTGAGAATTTAACCTTAACCAGATATTTTTGGGTGATAATAAGAAATAATGAAATAACTTCACCTGATCTTGAGTTTTTATATTATTCAAAAACATGTTTTAATTTTTTTCTTCAAGATGATATGAGGTGGCTTCACACCTATGTGCTATAGTTTGAGTTGTGCCATGGGTTGGTCTGGTCAGGAGTACTGTTTCGGCTGCTCACTGTGGACAAGCACCTGGTGTGCAGGTTGCTGAAAGAATGGACCAAGCAGCGATTACACAAAAGAATGAAAAGCTCAGGATATCCATGTTTCCTGAGTCAGATGAACTTTATAAAGCCAATAGACAGTGTATTCTGGATGGAAAATTCATTTTGTATGATGTAATGATGTATAGTGAATTAATGTAAAAATAAATAAATTTAAAGAAAAGGGAAGAAAAAAAAAGACTAACTTGTTAGAACAATAACTGGATTAACTCCATGAACATTCCTTGGTATATAGATAATAAATCTTGGAGTGAAATACACTTTTGGTATCTCTTAGAAGCGATTGAATTTTCTAGGCCACTTTGATATTATTGAATCAGTTAATGCCCAGTGTGCAAAAAGTTATTCTACTCCAAGAGTTTAGATTCTTTACAAAGGGATTAGTACCAGTGCCATTAAGGAACACCAGGCCTGTGCTTATTGCTAATATTAATATTTAAAAGCATTTCATTAGATCCAGGCATTGAAAGTGGGAGCCCAGGATGAAATATTTCCTTGGACAAAAGGCAAGCTCTTCAGAAACTTCTGAATGCTTTCTGTATCAATGATCAGGCCTGCTAGATCTTTTTGTAGGTTTTGAAGTATGTGCAAGACACTAGAAACACAGTGTATTTATTTAATTGCCTTTGAATGCAGATATTTCACCTAAATTCATGATACAGATCTGCTCTCCTCAATAAGACGATGTTAGTCAGTTATTTAGGTAAAGTATGCAAAAAGCACCATTTGAAAGGATAAAGTGTTCTTTAGAAATATTTTTGTATAGAGTAGGGAGGGGTGAAAGTGAGTCTGTTCATCTAGATCAAAAATTTGAGCTCTTAGGTCAGCAGTTAGAACTTGCTTCTTAAATCTGAATGGGTATTATCCTTACCACTCTTCACTGCTTCCTTATGTATCTCTACATCTCTGTCACTTTCTGAGATGGTATTTGAAGACTAGCTCAGGATTGGATGCTTTTCATGTAATGACCACTGAGCTATTTTTGATACACTAGAATCATCCTGTCAGTAATGTCTGTGATGAGCTGCTAGAAAATTACAACTTTAAAGATTTTGAAGATAAATCTATGAATTAAAATGTACTTTGGAGACTTCCTCAACAACATGTGAAAACGCAACATGGGAGAGATTTTTTTTGGTACACTCTCTAAATGCCAAAGAAACCATTAAATAAATTGCAGTTTATATGCACACCCTAAAGATTACCCCTTGTTTGTCCCTAGATCCTAGTCACAAGTCTTATGGGTAGTCTAATGCATGAGCAATTTCAAGAAATAATTGATAAATTACTGTGGACTCAAATGAACAGAGGACTGTCAGTCAAACTGCAGACGTTCTAAGGTACAAGTGGTGCTAAATCTCCCTGCACACTCAGAGATGCCCTGTAAGTCCTACATTTGGTATTTTAAACATTGCTTCACTGTGGGAGCAAAAGAAAGAGCTCACACACATCTTTCTCACATATACATATGTATATGTATATAATAGCTAAATAAGCATTTAGGTAGAAATAGAGAACTGGCATAGTTTTATAAATACACACAGGCATTTATAGGACACAGAAGAAACACAAGAAAGCAGATCAATCGTGACACGCACCATACTCCGGGACCTGTCCTGTGCCCCTCTTCAGCAGCAGCCTCACTCTTCTTCCTCCGGATTTGATGAGTTCTATTGCTCTGGCATGTGTCATATCCCTTGTGCTTTCCCCATTGATTTCAATGATTTGATCTCCTACCTGTTAATTAAAGAAAAATGAAGTCAGCTAAAGATGATTGACTCAAGGTGCATTTTCCACAGATTAAAAAAACATCCCTAGACCCCCAGCTGCCTAAGAGCTTCTGAACAATTTGGTTGCAGCCTGCTGGTTTGTAGAAGAGGTGAATCCCTGGCTGCACCCTGAATCTGAATACCAAACTTTATTTATTTTAATAAGAATGAAAAATATCATACTATGGAGGTTAGAACATATGTCACTCACACTTATCTAGTATGGTAGAGACGGTAGTTAAACTACTCAGTAGTATTTTTGAAAAATTACAGTATGTCTGATACCATGATTCGATAATTTGGTACCTTTGCTTTGAATCAAGAAGTAAATAATTTTAGGCCTTTTCATTGAACACTGTGCCAGCATTGGGCTTAGAGCAGCATCTAATTCAGCATGTTGGAAAGGTTTTGTATCTCTCTGAGAATTTTTGTTATGCATCATTTAAATTTCCCTGGGTGCCATTGTGATACTGCCTTCATTATAAACAGTGGTTGGTTGATATTCAAGTTTGATGAATTTTATTTTAATCACAACCCCCTAAATTAAAAATGGTATCCTCCATTCTCCACACATGACTAATGCCCTTGCTAAATCTTTGTCATGCTTACACCTGATTGCCAGGAGCCATTTGGTTAAATACCAATCCCTTCTGAATTGTCAGAGATGCCTGAATTCTATAAGCAATTTCCTTTTAGCCTTTGTGAATAGATATTTGGAATAAAAGAGGTTCAGCCATGGGTACATCATATAACTCCCACAGTACCATTACTGTCAGGAACCTTTGAATTAAAAAATGTCTCATCTTAGTGCAAGTAACTTAAGACAAATTAGCTAGAAAAAGTATGAGTTGCTTTGTAAAAATGCTATTTTAATTGGGTTCTTTAAACAAAGAAGTTTTCAGTCTAACCTATAATGTAGGCAGAATTGCAGAAAAACCTTCTACAGGCAAGCAACACCAAGGTGGATGCTGCAGACTGGAAAAGGACAGGAAGGAAAAGTTGCCATCACAATCGGATGTTCAGGGAGAACATGCCTGCTGATGACATTGCAAGTGAGTTTTGAAGTATCTGTAGGAGTTCCCTGGATAAAGGAGATGGAAAGCATTCTAGGCAAAGAGAGCAGTATATGCATAGACCCTGAGACTTGAGACCATGTTAGTTAGTTAGTTATAGGGTGCATATACTTGCTGGAGAGAGACAGAGAGAAGTGAGAAATCACCCTCCTCCCAGGGAGGATGGCCATACTGCAATCTCTTTTCTTCCATTCTCCTCTTGGGACCTTGGGCATGTACACACATGACACACTTGGTGTGATTTTATAAGTCGTTTGGTTTGGGAATTGAACTGTGAGCAGCCATATGGGAGTCTAGCACCTTAACCACCACGACACTTGCTGGCCCCAAGTCAGTGATTCATTATGCTACTCAGGCATTTAGGTTTTGCTTTGAAGTGTAGCCTGACCAGAGAAGCAGAGTGGCCTCTAGAAATATCCCCAAGATGTTGCATAGAGAATGGAATGGAGAGAAAGGTGGATGCTGATGAAAGGAGCTGAGTCGTGAAGTTGTCACATCATCTATCCAAGTGAGACAGTAAGGAGGAGATGATGGGAAAGGAACTGGGTCTCATTTAACTGTGTGTTTGCATGTGGTGTGCTATATGTGTTTGTGGATAAATGAATGGCTCAGTTGAGAACCATGGGAGAAGAGGGTATAAGTACTCAACCCCCAAATCAATCCTTGACAGCCACCACTGCCTGAGGGCACTTGTGCCCAGAGACGGATATTCAACAGAAAAACATGTGGAAGGCAAAAGAGACCTTGTGCTGTGATAGAAACAGTCACTTCTTTTGCACTCTGGCCCCATACTTGAGTGTAGGAAGACTTTAATAAAAAGTTGTTTTTTTTCATTCTCCTGCATATTTATTTTCCCTATTCCCTACAAGAAGCTTATAGGAGTTAATGGAGAAAAAAATAGCATGGATGAGAGAAGGAAGGAATAGTTTGGAAAATTGTGTGGGAGGTGGAGAAGCAGAAGTGTTCAAAGATTGTACAAGGGCTGGGCCTATGTCCCCTGTGGAGGTGTTTCAGAGATGGGGACATTATTTTCATTGAGTTCTCAGGAGCCTGGGATAATGTAATTTCAGTTTTCCTGGGGGGGTTTTTTTTTTTTTTTTTTTTTCTGCGAGATTTTTGCTATAGGGTGCATGCGCTGGCCAGACAGACAGAGACAGAAAGTGAGAAATCACCCCCCGGGGGGATAGCCATGTCGCAATCCCTTCTTCTCCTTTCTCCTCTCGGGATCTTGGGCACACACGCACATGTGCCCGGCATGAGTTTTAAGACACCGGGTTCAGGACGCGAACCACAGTCGACTACATGGGGGTCCAGTGACATAGCCATTACACTAACTGCTGGTCCCCCGTGTGGGATCTTCTCAGAGGGAGATGAGAATAGCTCTAAGACAGGCTGAAGACTCCAAAGTCTCTTTCTCATTTCAGAATATCAGTGTGTGTGTGTGGGGGGAGGGGGGGTGCTGCTGATTTCTTACCTCATTGAAAGCACTGAAAATCTGGAACACTCCAAGATCTTACCAAATCTGAAAAATAAACTTCTGGTGGGTGGAATTGTTTGGTGATAGGTGGAGATGCTCTTGCTGACAACTCTGAATGTTGCCAGGTGTTCTGGACATATTGTAAAAGTGAGTCGGCTCAACTCGATCTGTTTTCGTTGGTAGCAGACTCAGCTCAGGCCTAACCTCAAGATTCCTGTCTCTGTAACAACATCTATTGCATAAAAGTTTCATTTTCATTTTCATTTTTGTATCAGTATTATGTATAACCATTTAAATTGGAACTTCCTAAGAAAGTTTGAGGTGTAATTTCTCTCACTTTCACACTCTCAGCATCTGGATGTATAAGATCAATTTGTCAGGAGAGAAGAGGCTCTCTCAGTACTTCATTACCTTCTGACCTCAGCTGACTTCCCTGCAACTGCCAGTGTGTGAACAAAGAGCAGCATCACTTTCCTACATTACAATTGGGAGAATTAATTTGAAAAAACCTACATCACGAATGGGAGAATTAATTTGATAAAACTAATGGTAAATTTGCTGCCCTTTCAGAAATGAAGACGACGACCAGCTGTGACTCTGATGTAGTCTCTTTCTACACTCTCTCCCCTGGGTAGCTATCTTCAACAGAGCTATGTTACTAAAACGAAACTTTAAAGATCTCCATTCATTCTTGCATAATTATTAAAAAATCAAGTTCCTGTTAGAATGAGAAAGAGAATTGAGCAGGGGGAGAGCAAAGGGAAAGAAAGAGGGATGGAGAGAGAGAGAGAGAGAGAGAGAGAGAGAGAGAGAGAGAAAATCAAACCAGGTAAAGGTAGTCCAGGACCAAGTGTGTTGTTTTGTGTGAGTCAAGGAGGTGTCAAATATAAGAAACTAACCAAAATACTTAAGGAGGAATTCTGTGTGTTCATTTTTTCCCTCTATGGAAGAAATACATTTATCTGTGGTCCTTAGCAGTTCTAATGACTAAGGACCTTACAGTAATGTCTTCGGGGCAAGGCAGAGTGAGATGACTGCTGTCTCTTGGCACGGCCTAGCAAGTTCAGCAGTTCCATTCATACCTCTCTGCTCATACGCTATGGCAGATTTTTCTTTAACAAAACTATTACTAGATCCTTGAGCTTGCTTAGGGTTCTGCAGGTAAAAAATTTTTTCTTCTGGGACCAGCAGTTAGCGTAATGGCTATGTCATTGGACTCCCATGTAGTCGACTACGGTTCGAGTCCCGGACCTGGTGGCTTAAAACTCATGCTGGGCGCGTATGCGTGCGTGCCCAAGATCCCAAGAGGAGAATGGAGGAGAAGGGATTGTGGTGTGGCCATCTCCCCTGGGGGTTGATTTCTCGCTTTCTGTCTCTCTGTCTCTCTCTGTCTAGTGAGTGCACACGCCCTATAGCAAAAACCTCTCAAAAAAAATTTTTTTTTTCTGTTCTTATTGCAAAGCTAGGGAAAGTAAAAATAAACATCTCAGTATTTCTAAGCAGTTAATAGTCCAGATTATTAAGAAAAAATGTAAACTCTGTATTATAGCCATTTTTGTAGATGGGTCATATATGTTTAGCTTGGATCAATGAAATATTTGTAAGAATTAGATTCAACCCTGGATTTATTTCAGCTCCAAGTCATGTCAGTCCCAGATGAAAGAATTGCTTGGACATTGCCACAGATTTGCTTAGCCAGTTGTAATCTCTTACTGTCTTCATCCTACTGCACCGGAAGAACCTATTTTGCATGATTATACATGATTGAAATTACTCTAAATTATAATTAGCTATGAGGAATTGAGCTTTTTTAGAATTTTATACCAGTAAGTAATGAATAATCTCTATGCCTTATCTCATGAAAGACTGAGCTGAATGATTTTTGTGAGTAATGATCTGAGGTCACAGGTGAATGCATGATAATTCCTTGCTTACAGGCTGGTTTCTCCAACTAACTCTAGATCCCTCTGGGACAGGGAACACACACCCATACTCCTTGTGTCATCTAAACCTGCTGCAATTCCTGACAGGTAGACCATCAGTTAATCACGGCTGAGTCAGTGAACATTTGGTTTGTTCCTCAGTTATGGTAGATGTCTTCATTTTTGCAACAAAGTAAGTTAAGCTTAGTGCACCCCAGCACACCCTCAGCACACTTTCAGGCTTTCTTGAAATACTGCCTGCCAGAAGCACTTCCAGCCAAGCCATGACAATTTCAATGGTACTTACAGGAGACCAGATGGGGTTTCAGTAACGGTAACTGACAGACTTTACTTGGAGACAGGTAAAGTTCTGGGAAACAAATGGTAAATGACTGAGAGAAAGAGGAATGGAGGTTGAGTCTGAATGAAATTGTAAAATGCAAGGGGAAAAAAAATCACAATTATAGCTTTTGGTGCTATATCATCATTGCTGGGTGCTCTGAGAACAGGATGCCCTGACAGTCCTGCTGTTTTTTTTTGGCTGATTTTCAACTTGACCTTTAGTATTTAGTAGCTATTTTAATAATTAATCTTTGTTAGCTATTATTTGATCACCATTATAATAAAAACATTTTCCAAGCTGAGTGTTTTGGTTGACCTTCTCATTTCTTCTGTTAGACTTGTGATTGAATTAGATGGGATCTAAGTGCCTATTATAGGACCTGGCTCTTCCTATTAAATGTGCACTGTTGCCTTTGCAAGGCACAGTAGGTTATCAGACCAGTTGGTTTTTCCAGAGAAAAAAATTTCTAACCCAATTGGAAATGGAAATACATGTCTGAGGGTACCAACACTGTGAATTTTATTTGTCTCAATTTATGTGTTGAAACTGGAACTCTCTTTATACAAAGTTCTAGACTGAAATCACTTGAAACAACCCAACGTGCCAACACATCTTCATCCAGGGACCAGCAGATGGCATAATGGTTACATTGCTGGACTCCCATGTAGTCGATTGTGATTTGAGTCCTGGACCCAGCAGGTTAAACTCAGGCCGAGTGCTTGTGTGTGTGTGCCCAAAAGTCCAGAGGGCAGAATTGAGGAGAAGAGATTGTTGCATGGCCATCCCCCCTGGGGTGTGATTTCTTGCTTTCTGTCTCTCTGTCTTTCCAGGGAGTGCACATACCCTATAGCAAAAATCCCTCTAAAAACAACAACAACAACAACACATTTCATCCAAATAGAGGTGTAAAATGGCCTTGTGGATGTGCGAAAGAGCCCTTAATCAAGGTTATGCTTGAGTGCATGCCTATTTAGAAGGATAATGAAGGTGAAGGATATAAGCTAGTACAGGAAATCATAGGCTGATGCAGAATCCTGAGGACTCACCACTTGCTGCAGGTGGTATTCCTTATTTCATATTCTTATTATTTATGCATTTACTCTTTAAAGATTAGTTACAGCTCAAAAAATGTTAGGCCTTTGACTTGGACACACTGCCCTCTGGTGGGGTATTGCCTTGTGGCTGGACATTCAAATTGGGGAGCTGGCTTTGGTGGGGATTCAAGGGGAGTTCTTTATTTGGGTTCCTCCATTTTCTAATCCATTAAAAAATCCTCTAAATTAAAACATGGAAATATTTGGTCACCAGGGAAGTCATGATTATTTTCCTAGCAAAATTGCATCATGACTTTCTTGATGACCCAGTATATGTGTAATTTGAAGGTAGTGCAGTATCTCATTGTACAAATAGTTGAACTCTATATAACTATTGCTATCTTTTTCATAAAGCCTTTCCTCTTTCTTTGTCAAATATTAGCAATACTCATCTCATATAGAGAATTATATTAGATTTTGCCCCTTTCTAAATCAAAGTACTCTTTGAGGGCTATTAATCATCATTGGTGTCCCATTCTTCAGGTCCTACCCTCTCCTCACTTGATACATACTCTCTGCCTACCATCCTAAGCATTTAAAGTGCTTTTCTTTCCAGGCCTTTGCACAGACTGTTCTCATCTCAAATCTGTATCTCTCTCTACTTCAAATAGCTAAATCCTACTCATCCCTAGGACCAGTTTTAGGTATGATATCACCCAGGGGACCTTCTATGATTCCACCAGTCCGAGTTGAGTGTATTCCCTGTGCTTTCCTTTAGAAGTACTGACATATGCCATATTGTAAGCTCTGCAAGGGCAGGGACTCAGCCATATGGGAAATACATATATATGTGTGTGTGTGTGTGTGTATATGTATATCTATATACATTTACACATATACATATATATGCATATATATGCATATACACATATATATGCATATACACATATATGTGTGTATACACACACATACATATATACACAAATATACACAAACATACACACATTTATCTAGTGGAGAGACGAATGATTAAAAAAGGAATTTTCAGAAGCTGTTTCTTTTTTAAAATTTGATTCTATGTTTCTTATTGTTTAAACCAAATTAAACACCTGTAATAAAATTTCAACTTGATTTCATAATGTATGCCATCTAGGCTGGACCATAATCAAATAATATAAAGCGTATGTAAATGTTTCATGAGCTCTATCACCTAATATGGATCATCTGTTATTAATATAGTAGTCATCATCATCATCACCATCATAATGGCAGAAAAGATAAAACAGGAAACACAGTAGTAAGCTTTTCATGATGAATCTAGGAGAAAAATAACTAAGCTACTGAGGATGTATTAATGAGATACTAAGGCAAATGCTGTTTTTCTGGAATTATTATTAAGAGGTTAAAAACTAAAGGGCAGAATTGAGGAGAAGAGATTGTTGCATGGCCATCCCCCCTGGGGTGTGATTTCTTGCTTTCTGTCTCTCTGTCTTTCCAGGGAGTGCACATACCCTATAGCAAAAATCCCTCTAAAAACAACAACAACAACAACACATTTCATCCAAATAGAGGTGTAAAATGGCCTTGTGGATGTGCGAAAGAGCCCTTAATCAAGGTTATGCTTGAGTGCATGCCTATTTAGAAGGATAATGAAGGTGAAGGATATAAGCTAGTACAGGAAATCATAGGCTGATGCAGAATCCTGAGGACTCACCACTTGCTGCAGGTGGTATTCCTTATTTCATATTCTTATTATTTATGCATTTACTCTTTAAAGATTAGTTACAGCTCAAAAAATGTTAGGCCTTTGACTTGGACACACTGCCCTCTGGTGGGGTATTGCCTTGTGGCTGGACATTCAAATTGGGGAGCTGGCTTTGGTGGGGATTCAAGGGGAGTTCTTTATTTGGGTTCCTCCATTTTCTAATCCATTAAAAAATCCTCTAAATTAAAACATGGAAATATTTGGTCACCAGGGAAGTCATGATTATTTTCCTAGCAAAATTGCATCATGACTTTCTTGATGACCCAGTATATGTGTAATTTGAAGGTAGTGCAGTATCTCATTGTACAAATAGTTGAACTCTATATAACTATTGCTATCTTTTTCATAAAGCCTTTCCTCTTTCTTTGTCAAATATTAGCAATACTCATCTCATATAGAGAATTATATTAGATTTTGCCCCTTTCTAAATCAAAGTACTCTTTGAGGGCTATTAATCATCATTGGTGTCCCATTCTTCAGGTCCTACCCTCTCCTCACTTGATACATACTCTCTGCCTACCATCCTAAGCATTTAAAGTGCTTTTCTTTCCAGGCCTTTGCACAGACTGTTCTCATCTCAAATCTGTATCTCTCTCTACTTCAAATAGCTAAATCCTACTCATCCCTAGGACCAGTTTTAGGTATGATATCACCCAGGGGACCTTCTATGATTCCACCAGTCCGAGTTGAGTGTATTCCCTGTGCTTTCCTTTAGAAGTACTGACATATGCCATATTGTAAGCTCTGCAAGGGCAGGGACTCAGCCATATGGGAAATACATATATATGTGTGTGTGTGTGTGTGTATATGTATATCTATATACATTTACACATATACATATATATGCATATATATGCATATACACATATATATGCATATACACATATATGTGTGTATACACACACATACATATATACACAAATATACACAAACATACACACATTTATCTAGTGGAGAGACGAATGATTAAAAAAGGAATTTTCAGAAGCTGTTTCTTTTTTAAAATTTGATTCTATGTTTCTTATTGTTTAAACCAAATTAAACACCTGTAATAAAATTTCAACTTGATTTCATAATGTATGCCATCTAGGCTGGACCATAATCAAATAATATAAAGCGTATGTAAATGTTTCATGAGCTCTATCACCTAATATGGATCATCTGTTATTAATATAGTAGTCATCATCATCATCATCATCATAATGGCAGAAAAGATAAAACAGGAAACACAGTAGTAAGCTTTTCATGATGAATCTAGGAGAAAAATAACTAAGCTACTGAGGATGTATTAATGAGATACTAAGGCAAATGCTGTTTTTCTGGAATTATTATTAAGAGGTTAAAAACTAAAAAAAAAAAAAAAAAAATCTCCTGTTGGTTTGATAAATACTGCCTAAAGGACATGAATGCTATTTCTTTTGCTATGATTTTAGAGGAAGTTTTTAGGAAAAGAATCTCATTAGATACAGGGCAGATAATCCAAACCCTAAGCTAATAGAAATAACCGCAAGCGTGGCAGTAAATATGAATGCAGAGAAACATTTTAAAGACACGCTGGTTGGAGCAAAATATTTTCTACAAGGAAAAATTCACCACCACTATTCCATTTTCATATGCTAGTTTGACTGCTCAGGCAAAAAGAAGAGACTGGGGCAATATCTTAAAATTATCCACCTGAGCAAAAATAGAAAGCTCTCACTGTTAGCTCTGCCAGTAGCTTATCTGGTTGCTCAAAAACCACTTATGTTAGGTCATGAAGTCAGTTCCTCTAGTTGACTGAAAAATAAACAAAAAAGAAATCAAAGAATAAACCTTCTATTGTAGACTCTGTATTGTCTCATTTCCTTTTCCTGGTGTAAATGAGAGAAAATGAGGGATTACTACTCCGCATATTTATTTAATCAGATACACTTATTTTGCATACAAGCATGGGCCTTTGTGCAATGGTGCTGTACTGGCACAGGATAACAGTTCCTTGCATTCCTGAACCTAAGCATCTTATATATTGCATTTACTTTGTGTGTGCACACCAGTCCTAGACCTGACATATTAACAGTGTGAATTAGAGTGTAAAAGGCATACCAAGATGCATGGCAGTTGCATCAATCTGCTGAGAGTTTTGAATGATTTAATGATAGAATTATTTTAAGGATATGGGCAGGGATAAGACCAAAGAGGGCTATGAAGGCACCAATGGATAAACCTGAGGATGCTGTTACCACCTCTAGTCTGAAAGACTCCAAAGGAGAAAAGGAGGTTACTGAGGTCAACTGAGAGCTGGAATCATGAAAAAGGAGCTGCTTACTTGGAGCAGAAGTTGTAGGGAGAAAGAACAGAGCACAGAGGCCAGAGCACAGAGCACAAAGGCAGGCAGCCACATGGTATGAAAAACCTCAACTTCTCAGTAGCAGACAGAATAATGTACCCTTCCAAAGATGCCCGCCTTTTAAACCCTGGAATCTGTGAATATGTTACCTTATATGGACAAAAGGGCTTTGCAGATATGTTTAAATTAAGGATCTTGAGATGGGAAGATTATTTTGGATTATCTGGGTGGGCCATGAGGGAAAAGGTCTGAGTGCATGCAGTAAGAGCAGAAGCAGGGTAAGGGAGGAGAAAAGATGTAAGTGGTTGGCTTTGAAGATGAATGGAAAGGGTTACAAGTCAGGGAATATAGGTGACTCCAGAAGATGGAATAGATTAGGAGATGAATTCTCCCGAGAGCCTCCAGAATCAGACTGTCTGCCAAAGTGATACCTTGATTTTAACCTAGTGAAACTGATTTTGGACTTCAGACCTCTGAAACTAATCAATGCATCTGTGTTATTTTAAGCCATTATGTTTGTGATAATTTTTTTTTTTTAAAGTTTGATATGTGCCTACCAGAAAGAGCGAGAAGGAAAGTGAGAAATTACTCCCTGGGGGGATGGCCATACTGCAGTCCTTTTGGGATTTGGGGCATTCATGCATTTTCATTGGTATGATTTTCAATCTGCAGGGTCTGGGACTTGAACTGCTCTGTAGACTATATGGGATCCAACCACCTTAACCTCCATGCTACCTACTGGCCCAAGTTTGCAGTAATTTATTATAGCAAGAATAGATATTATGTTAAGTGAAAGAAGCCAGGCATAGAAAGAGAAATACCATATATCTTTTCCATATGTTGACATTCAAAAAAATGGCCTTGTAAAAATACAGAGAAAGAATGACTACTGGAGGCTGGCAAGGAGAGACAAATGGATATTGATTAATGGGAACAAAATTATAGGTAAGAGGAATAATTTTTAGTGTTATAAAATACAGCATGGAGAATATAGTTATCAATTTTCCACATCTCAAAGTAACTAAAACAAAATTTTTAATTTTACCAATACAAGTAATGACAAATGGTTAAGATGATGGTTTACTAATTGTCCTGACATAATCATGACAAGATTTTTCAGTATTCTTGTACTAAAAAAATCACATTGTAACCCCACAAAAATGGACAATTTATTATTCTAATTTAAAAAATTAAAAGAGAAAATGTGTATTTTCGCATTGGCCATATGTTTCTCACTGACCAAATGCAACAGGTAACTTGTGGGCAAGAGAGGGTTAGTGATACAGACATAGCATTTAATCTTCCAGAACACGAGATAGAGCAGAGAAGGAAAGAGAACAGATCTTGTGAAAAGCTGGAACAAAAGAATGAGCAGGCCAGCTCCATGGTCTGGTGGTTGGGGCAGCCAGATCATATATGGCTGACCCTGCAGTTCAAGTCCCAGACCCAGTGGCTTGAGAAACATGTAAGTGTGTGTGTGTGTGTGTGCATATGTGTGCTCACAATCCCTGAAGGAGGGAAAGATGGAGAAGGAAGGATCAAGGTGTGACATCCCAAATGGGGGTTATTTTCTCCTTTTCCTTTCTATCTCCATCCCTTTTTGGCCAACATAGATGCCTTCTGGTAAAAACAAAAACAAAGTAAAACAAAACCAAACCAAAAACAAGAAGATTCAATGGGGTGAGGTGATGTGGGATGGGATAATTTTAAAGTAATGAAGGAATATAACAGATGATGCCTTTAAAAAATAATTTATGAATAAGGCAAGAGCCAGATAGTAGGAACCTTGCCCACGTTGTAACAGAGGAGCTGTTTTTGGAAATCTTTGTTTTAATATTTTAACATGGGTAGCCTCTTATGCTATCATTCTAGAAAGATGAGTAGTATTAGGGTTACTGAGTTGAACAACCTGTCTTAAAAAAAAAGTTGGGGCCAGCAGTTGGTGTAATGGCTATGTCGCTGGACTCCCATGTAGTAGACTGTGGTTCGAGTCCCGGACCTGGTGGCTTAAACTTACGCCAGGTGTGTGTGCATGTGTGCCCAAGATACCGAGGGGAGAAAGGAGGAGAAGGGACTGTGGTGTGGCCACCCCCACTGGGGGGTGATTTCTTGCTTTTTGACTCTGTTACTCTCTGTCTTTCTGGTGAGCGCACGTGCCCTATAGCAAACAAACAAACAAACAAAAAACAAAAAACAAAAACCCCAAAACCAAAAAAAACAAAACATCTCCAAAAAAAAAAAAAAAGTTGATACCCTTCTTTAAAAAACAGCAACAAAGGGGCTGGCTGGTAGTGTGGTGGTTAAGGTTGCTGGACTCCCACATGGCTGACCACGCTTCAAATCCTGAACCTGGCAGCTTGCTTTCTCGCTTTCCCTCTCTCTCTCTCACTCTGTCCCTCTAAATATGTAAATAAAGTTAAATAAAATAATTCTTTAAAAAAAACCAGCAACAACAAAAAAAACTTAGACTTTAGTTTTTAAAATTGCCTGACTTCAGTTACCTTTGCATGTAGTCAGTTTCTAAGTCACATCAATTCTGTGCTCGCTCTGTCTCCAGCAGCTGCTTCTTATTCCCCATTTCTCTTGTAGCCATTCCACATTTGCTGATCGTCTTGTCCCTCTTCTTTCAGTCCAAATGGTCACTACAATCCTCTTTAAAGCTTATCTCTGTTTTGCCTTCCTCTACTCAAATATCTACCCTTCCTCAACAAAATTCAAACTCTTTGACATGGTGTATAGATACTTCAGAACCTGCCTCTATCCTTTCAACTTGTTCTCACCCTTCTCCTGTGTTTAATCTGGCCCACTCCTCATTCCCTCGCCCCTGGATTCTCCCACCTCTGCTGTTTTTGCTGTTGTCCTCAGCCCTCTTCATTATTTTTGTCATCCTCATAATATATGCCAACCAGGATTCTTTAGTTTTGTCTTCAAATAATATCCATTCTTCAAGACTCTGTTCAAACTCCTACTTATGCCAGGGAAAATTTATTCTCCCTTCTCTTCATGTCCTCTGCACTTTAGCTATGCTTCTCTTAGGGTATTTATGGTAACACTACTTCTTAGTCTGGGTACTTGTGTATTTATTCTATTGGATCATTAGAAAAGTCGTGATGTATTTTTTTATGTTTTTTTTTTCTATGCAAAAATGTGTTATATCTACCATAATTTTTGAATTTATAAAATAACAAACTACTTCAAAGAAGGGTTGTATCTTTGAACCTTCTAATTAGTAGCGAGGGCATTGCCTTAAAAAGAAAACAGGTAACAAAAATTTATTTGTAATGGGGACACAACTTAGTACTATATAGGGCAAATTAATGATGTAAATTAATTAATGAAAGAGGGAGAGTTTGGAGGAGTATTGAGGTGTGTGGGAGATTGAGAGAGGGGGTGCTGTGAGGGCAGAATGCTTGGAGGGTGGGCTACACATTGCTCACTACTGCTTTCCCACTGTTGACTAAGGTGCCTGGCATAGGGTAAGAGTTTCACGAACATTTCTTTTCTTTTTCAGTTTTTAAAAAAATATTTTTATTTTTTAAACATTCAATTGATATACAACATTTGACTTATAAAGAGAATTTGTCCAACATTAAATACACCTCAGATCAGTCCAGTTGAGAATACTATCATCAACAGGTAATAAACCATTTCTGTATCCTACAAATGTCTTGCCTCTTTATTTTTTCTCCCTGATTTTCTTCCCTATACTCTTCCATTCCCCACCCCCCCCAACACCCCTCGTTTCTCACTGTCTTCAACATCCATAACTATTTTCACTGCTTTTACGTCCTCCAATATTTCAATCTCTACCATAGTGTGCAGGCGGTCGGTATATATTAACTGGATGTATACAATATCTTTCTTTGATAGCCTGGCTTGCTTCATTCAGCAATGAATCTTCCATATCTGACCACTTTCAATCAAATGCCAGGGTCTTTTTTTAATGGCTGAATAGTATTCCATAGAGTATATGTGCTACACTTTTTCAATACATTTATCTGTTCATGTACATTTGGGTTGGTTCCATGTCTTAGCAATTGTGAATAAACATTGATGTGTAAGTGCTTTTCCGACTGAGCATTCTCCTGTCCTTTGGGTAGATACCTAGAAGTGGAACTGTCAGATCAAATGGTAGTTCTTTTTGTAGATCTTTCATTATTGTTTTCACCAGTGGCTAAATCAATTTACATTCCCACCAACAGTGTAGGAGAGTTTCCCTCTCACCACAACCCTGCCAACACATACCATTTTTTATATTTTTAATCTTTGCCATTCGTACAGGAGCTAGGTGATATTTAATCTCCCTTATGATGAGATGTTTAGCATTTCCTCATATGCTTTTGACTGTTCATATGTCTTCCTTAAAGAGATTTTTTTTGTTCAGCTCATTTTCCCACCTTTTACTTGGGTTAATCCTTTTTTTGGGGGGGTAAGCCACTTGAGTTCCCTGTGTATTCTGGTTATAAGTCCCTTATCTGAGGCATAGTTTACAAAAATATTCTCCCATTTTGAGGGTTGTTGATTCACACTAATTATTGTGTCCTTGGCTGTGCAGAAATTTCTTAATCTGATATAATCTCACTTGTCTATTTTAGGGATTATTGCCTGTGCTCTGGGAGTCTTATTTAAGAAGTCTTTGACTACCCCAATGTTTCTCAGAGTTTCCCCAGTATTTTCTATCAATAGCTTTATCGTGTGAGGTCTTAGGTTCAAATCTTTGATCCATTTTGAGTTGACTGTTGTTAATGGTGAAAGATGGGGGTTCAGTTTCATCTTTCTGCAGGTGGATACCCAGTTTTTCCAGCACCATTTGATAAAGAGGTTTTCCTTTTCCCACTGGATTGATTGGTATCCTTTGTAAAATATCAGTTGGCTGTATGTTTTAAGGGTTATTTCTGGGGTCTCTATTCTATTCCATTGGTTGACGTGTCTGTTTTTGTGCCAATACCATGCTATTTTGACATCACAGCTTTATAGTACATTTTGGGGTCAGGGAGTGAGATGCCGTCCATTTCACTCTTCTTGCACAGGACTGACTTGGCAATATGAGGTCTTTTATGATTCTAGACAAATTCTTTGATTGCATTTCTAGATCTGTTAAGGATGTCTCTGGTAATTTGATTGAAATTGCTTTAAATATGTAGATTATTTGGGTAGAGTTGCCATTTTGATTATATTAATTCTTCCAATCCAGGAACATGAGATGTTCTTCCACTTTTTCATATCATTTTCAATATCTTTTTAAAAAAGATTTTCAGTTTTCTTTGTAAAGATCTTTGACTTCCTTAGTTAGGTTGATCCCTAGGTATCTTATACATTTTGTGGCTAGGGTAAAAGGGATTCCTTTCTTCAGTTCTACCTCTGTCAACTTGTTTGTATATAGAAATACTATAGATTTTTGTAAGTTGATTTTGTATTCTGCCACTTTACTGTATTCATTGATTACTTCTAGAAGTTTTTCATGGATACCTTTGGGTATTCTATGTATATGATCATATCATCTGCAAACAGAGATAATTTCAACTCTTCTTTCCTATTTGAATGCCTTTTATTTCATTCTCTTGTCTGATCACGTTGGCAAGGACTTCCAGCACTATATTGAAAAAGAGTGGAGAAAGCTGTCAGTCTTCTCTTGTACCAGAATTTAGTGGAAAAGCTTTCAGCTTTCCCCCATTCGGTATATTGATAGGTATAGGTTTTTCCATAGATGGCTTTTATTATGCTGAGAAATGATCCTTTTATGCCAATTTTACTGAGAGTCTTAATCATGAAGGGGTGTTATATTTTGTCAAATGCTTATTTTGCATTGATTAAAATAATCATATGGTTTTTATCTTTCTTTCCGTTGATATGGCATATTACATTTACGGCTTTGCGTATGTTGAGCCACCTTTGCGTCTCTGGAATAAAGCCTACTTGGTCATGATGAATAATCTTTTTTATATGATGTTGGATACAATTTGCTAATATCTTGCTGAGAATTTTTGCATCTATATTCATCAGAGATACTGGTTTGTGGTTTTCCTTTCTTGTCATATCCTTATCTGTTTCAGGAATGAAGGTGATGGAGGCTTCATAATTTAGGAGGGGTCCTTCCTTTTGGATCTTTAGAAATAATTTGAGAAGAATGGGAGTTACCTCTTCGTTAAAAGTTTTGTAGAATTCAGAAGTGAAGCCACCAGGAACTGGGATTTTTCTCATTGGGTGGTTATTTATTACTGATTCAATTTTATTGCTTGTTATGGATCTATTCAGGCTTTCTATGTCCTCCTGAGTCAATCCTGGTAGATTTTATGTATCCATGAATTTGTCCATCTCATCCAGGTTTTCTTGTTTGTTGGCTCATAGTATCCTCTAATGATGTTTTGTGTTTCTATTATGTCTGTTGTAATATTGCCTGCTTCATTGTGAATTTGATTTATCTGGTTCCTTTCTCTTTTTTAATTAGTCTAGTTAATAATGTATCAATCTTGTTTATCTTTTCAAAGAACCAGCTTTTGCTTTCATTTATTTTCTGAACAGTTTGTTTACTTTCTATTTCACTTATTTCTACTCTAATCTTTATTATTTCTTTTCTCCTGGCATTTTTTTGTATTTTTAAAAAATAATTCCCTGAGGCATGATGTTAGGTTGTCTACTTGCCACCTTTCCATCTTTTTCTTATGTTCACAAGTTGGTATGAATTTCCCTCTTTTGCAGTGTCCCATAGATTAGGAAAATCCATGTACTCATTATCATTTGTTTCTGTAAATATTTTGATTTCATACTTAATTTCTTCAATAGATGAGAAGTCATTCAGAAATAGATTTCTTAGTTTCCATGTGTTTGAGTATTTTTGAGGATTTTTCCTGAAATGAATATCAAGTTTAATTCCATCATGGTCAGAGAAGATGCTGGATATAGTTTCTATGCCTCTGAATCTGTAAAGGCTTGATTTGTGCCCTATATGGTCGATCTTTGAAAAGGTTCCATGAGGGGGTGAGAAAAATGTAATTTCTGTGGTTTTAGGGTGGAAAGTTCTATAGATGTATGTCAAGTCCATTTGATTTATAGTATCATTTATGTCCCATATCTCTGCTTATTTTTTGTCTAGAATATCTGTCTAAAGGAGATAATGGGATGTTGAGATCCCCAACAATTACAGTGTTGCAATCTATCACTCTTTTTAGCTCTAGCTTTACTTCACATATTTAGGTGCTCCTGAGTTGGGTGTAAAGGTATTTATGTGTTATGTCTTCTTGATGAATTAGCCCTTTTACTGCTATATAATGTCCTTCTTTGTCTCTTCTTACAGTTTTTGTCTTAAAGCTTATTTTGTCTGCAATCAGTATTGTGACTCTGGCCCTTTTTAAATTTCCATTTGCATGGAATAACTTTTTCCAGTCCTTCACTTTTAGTCTGTGTATGTCTTTATCCATAAGGTGCATTTCTTGTAGGCAACATATGGAGGGTTTCTGTTTTATTATCCATTCAGCCAGTCTGTGTCTCTTGAACAGAGAATTTAATCCAATAACATTCAATGTTCTTATCGATATTTCATTACATATTCCTATCATGAAGTGAGCCATTTTCTTGGTTGTTTTTTTTTGTTCTATCTGTCTGTTTGACTTTAGTTTCCCTAGTATAACACTCCCTTCAGAACTTCATGAAGAACTGACCTGGAATCGGTAAATTCTTTCAGATTTTGTTTATTTGAAAATGTTTTTATCCTTTTTTCCCATATGAAGGATACTCTTTCCAGGTATAGTCATCTTGGTTGAAATTGTTTTTTTATTTAACACTTCGACAATATTTCCCCATTCTTTCCTTGCCAGCATTGTTTCTGACAAAAGGTTCTGATGGGATAACCTTTGTAAGTAACTTGATGTTTCTCTCTTGCCAATTTTAGTATCTTGTCTTTGTCTTTGTTTTTTTTTTTATAGTTTATTTTTTATTATAATTTTTTTTCCCATCGCAACACACAAATGAATTTTCCATCCAAGATATACTGTGCATTGGCTCAATCAAGCATGTCAACATATATGTTCTCAGCAAATAATTTCCCAATTCTTGTGTCCTGCACACCTTGCCTTTTGTTTTACCATCCTAGATTCCCCATTCCCCCCCCTCTGTTATGACCCATCCTCCTCCCACATTGTCCCTGTCATCCCCGATTGCCCTCCGTGCCTCCCCCCTCCCCAGATGATCTGTCAGTGAACTTAATTAGTCTAAGTCTCTCCAATAGTTATCACAGCTGACACATGCCTATACATGAACTCAAGTCTGACTTTAGGCCTAAACCCCATTGGGTAAAAAGAGCATACTATAAAGTAGAACCCAACTGGGCCCATACCGCTCACTGCAGCCATCAAATATCCATTTTTTTTTTAATGGTACGAATAGTTTTACCGTTTTTTTTTGTTTGTTTTTTGTTTTCGTTTTTTTTTTT
>NW_006159500.1:1020323-1022529 GCF_000334495.1 Tupaia belangeri chinensis | reverse complement strand
CGCCCCCCCCGGAGTGGGGGGGGGCGCCGGCCAGGCCGTTCCCGGCGCGCGGCTCACTTTGTCTTTGGTTTTGATCAGTCTCACTATGATGTGCCTTGGAGAAGATCTTGTCTATTTAGGTCCTTTGTATTTCTTGGGTCTGGATATTTGAGTGGCACTCTAGGCTTGAAAAGTTTTCTTCCAGGATTTCGTGGAATAAATGATCAATGTTCTTATTATTTTCTTCACCTTCTGGGATACCAATTATCTGATGTTTGGGTGCTTAATGGTATCTAGTATTTCTTGTATACTGTCCTCATTTTTCTTGTTTATTTTCTCAGTATTTTGAAAATTTTTTCTAGGTCAGATGTTTTGTCTTCTACATTCAGGATTCAATCTTTTGTGTGATCTAATCTGCATTTAATACCTGCAAGGGAGATTTTAATTTCCTGTATCACAGTCTTCATCTCTAACAATTCCGTTTGATTCTTTTTTATGGTGTCATGTCTATTTCTTTCAAATTGTGAAAGGACTTCCTCATCTCCTGGAGCTCGTTTCTCTTGGATATCATTTAGTTTTGTCACTATAAGTATTCTGAATTATTATCTGACATTTCCAGGAGTTCCATCGTGTTGTCTGTGGATGATGAGGAATTGATGGTTTTCTTTGGGGGAGGGATATTTTCTTGGTTGCAAATGTTTCTTATGCCTCTACAATGGTTTCTAGACATGTAGGGATTTATACATTCCTTCTTGAACTCTTTGAGTTAATTCTGAATGTTCAAAGGTGTGCAGGAGTAGGTGATTAGTGACCTCTCTGTTGCTCTACCTCCCTGATGCTTACCACCAACCTGCACTGTTGTCACTGGTCTTGGATGATTCAAAGTCCTCTCAGTTTCTAGAAAGCAAGTGTGCCTGAGACTGAGCTGCTGAGCTTTAATTCAGGAAGATAGAAGGGACTGTGTACGTGCTTCAGAAAATGCTGAAGTCCTTGACTTCAGAGGTGTGTGGCACAGGATGAGCCACAGTCTCTCTGCAGCTCAGTCTCCTGGAATGGATATCTGGATGGGGCAGGGAGGTGAACAAGGTCTTCTCAAAATACCAAGCAACACACCTGAGAGTTCAAAGGTGAATGGGGGAGGAGATGAGCCATGGGTCTTTGCTGAATAGCCACTAGCCCCAAGTGGCCTGCCATAAGGCAAGGCCCTCCACTGGCCTTGAATCAATAAATTATTGAATCAATAAATACTATATACTTAATGTTGGCCATAGCTAACCTTGAATTCCATGAGAATGAAGTCTAAGTGAAAGCCATTCATACTCGTTATAATACAAAGAAAACAAAAAACCTGTATAAAAGTAAAAACAACACAATCCCCTACTACTTGTAAACTTACAAATAGCAATGCTTTGCCACAACCAGATGGAGAAGACCCAGCCCCAAGGTGGAGGCACTACTTTTCTTTTTACATATCATTCCTTGGGAGGCATCACTGGCTAATGGCAGACATACTAATTTTTTCATTTACTGAGTTCTGGGAGAAGTGCTTGGTAATAAATTCTTATGGGACTTATAGTTGTAACTCCCCATGTACAGAACAGAGATCATATTTAATACTTCCACAATATCCTTGTAACATTTAGTAGAATATTTACTGGTGTGTGTGTGTGTGTGTGTGAGAGAGAGAGAGAGAGAGAGAGAGCAAGCGAGCGAGAGAGTGTTAAAATGAGCCAATGAGAGATAGAACAATTGGTTGATTGATTTGGGGGTAATGTAAATAAAGGAAGAAGTTATTGACAGTTTTTACTTTATACCCACTACTATGGTGGGAATGTGTTGCCCAAAATTCATGTACTGGAAACTCAATCCCCAGAGCAACAATGTTGGAAGGCAAAACACTTTGGGAAGTGTTTAGGTCATGAGGACTCTGCTTTCATGCACAGGTTAATCCAACATAGCCAACCATGGTTCAAGACCCAGACCCAGCGGCTTTAAAATCACGTGTGTGCCTGTGTGTGTGTGTGTGTGTGTGTGTGTGTGTGTGTGTGCTCAAAATCCCATAAGGAAAATGGAAAATTTTCCCCAATATCTATTGAATCTGCAGCACCAGCGATCACAACAGAATGGCAAAGAGATTCTAGATCTCCTCTGCTTGCTCCTGAACATTTAGACTGAACTTCAAGAATTTGAAAGAAACGCACCATCCCCCTGATGACAAGAAATCACC
>NW_006159500.1:1019767-1020291 GCF_000334495.1 Tupaia belangeri chinensis | reverse complement strand
AGCGATCACAACAGAATGGCAAAGAGATTCTAGATCACCTCTGCTTGCTCCTGAACATTTAGACTGAACTTCAAGAATTTGAAAGAAGCACACCATCCACCAGATGACAAGAAATCACCGCCGGATCACAAGAAATATGGGAAAATGAGAAAATACCTCTCCTCCAAGGGAAAAGAGTAACTCTTCTTCATCAACAAGTAGTTTGGTGAAAATTATGGAAATGTCTGATAAGGAATTTAGAGCATTCATAATGTCGAAGCTAACAGAGATGGAAGAGAAGAGAGATAATGAACTTCTAAAGAGAAAGGAGAAAGAAGTTGACGAGTTCCAGGAGATGAGGAAATTCTTGCAAGATCTAAAAGAGGAATTACACACGTTACAAAAGACTCAAACAGAACTGTTAGAGATGAAGTCTATAATACAGGAAGTCAAAATCTCCCTTGAAAGTATTAAAAGCAGACTAGATCATTCAGAAAATAGAATCTCAGATGTAGAAGAGAAAATTGCTGGCCTAGAAAAATCCA
>NW_006159500.1:1016513-1018448 GCF_000334495.1 Tupaia belangeri chinensis | reverse complement strand
CAGTGTACTCTGGATGGAAAATCTCATTTTGTATGTTGTAATGATGTACAATGAATAAATGCAAATAAATAAATTGAAATAAACAAACAAACAAAGATATTTTTAAAAAGAAAAAAAAATGGAGAAGAGACTGGTATGACCATCACCCCTGGAGGGTGATTTCTCACTTTCCTGGTCTTAGTCTTTCTCCAGCAAGTGCATGTGCCCTTTGGCAAAAATATTAAAAAAAGAAAAAAGAAAGGAAAAACTATTTTACTAGTTGAGATGCTTATAACTTATTATCAGTTCTGGAACATTGTTTTAAAATACAATAATCATGTGTCACAAATAGCTTTGAAATCCAGTTTCGTTAAAACATAAATAGGATGACAAACAAGGTCTGATTAAAGGTAAAATGAAGATACCTATCTCTGTGAAGAAATCTGCTTAGCTTAATGGGTCTCAGTTTCCCTAATGACTTTGTATACTTTCTCTTCAAATAAATGTCAGTTTTGTAGTACCCAAAGTACACATGTTGAAGTTTCAGATCAACAGGATCATGAATATCCTTGTCCCGGTTTTACACCAAGAGTATACAAAGAGGAAAAACTCACTTCTCTCGGGTCTACTATCTTTGTTTTGCTGTAACGAAAATACGTTTTTTCTTTAATAAAAGCTTAATTTTAAGACAGCTTTCCAGAAACTCTTTGCACATTGCCACGATATTCGATGGTACTGGCAATGAGTGTGTGGATTACAATAATTTTTCTATTGATATACTAACACTGAATAAATAGAAAGTTAGAGTAGCACTGTATCACTATCATTTTGATGCACAAAATAAACATTATCTGTTTTCTTTCCCTTTACTGTTTAAAGTCACACATTAATTACTTAAATTCTACAACTAAGAATGAAGCTGAGTGTCTAGAAATCTTGTTTCTGTTCAAGTTAATTCAGATTGTCCATCCATGCATGAGAACAGCTGAGCTATGAAATTGGGCAGCATGTTTTCTGGCAATAATGAGGAGATAATATTCCTTAGGAGTATTTAAGTGACATCACTATTGATAGGTTAATTGGAAATAAAAATGTAAAGCTTTCTTAAATCACTAGAATAAAAAGCCTCTGGTTTATTGTAGCTTCGCAATGCACTTTTTGAACTCTCCCACTTTGCAGTTTAGGTTAATAACTGTCTGATTAATGTAACCGCGGCTGCTCTCAGAATTCCGCATACATCCTATGGCAAACCAACCATTTTCAAAAGGAGACATTCCCACACATATTTTGATTCACAGTCATTTTGCTCCCTCTACTCCCTTACCAAATTCTTGAAAAATGACTCCTGCATTCAATGAAATGTATAGAATATTGAGTAGAGAAAAGAAATGTAATTTGATGTGAGGTCAAGAGAGCTGACTGCAGATAGGAATCTGATACAAGAGACTCCCTTCATGTTCAGAGCCCAGAGTACCACTTGCTGATATTTAAGTTTCATGATTCATTATTTTGAAAAAGGCAGCTAAAGGAATACTGTTCTGTGATGCATCCTGACTAGACTCAAATTATTTTCAGTTCTCTGTGTGAACATCTACACGTATGGTACAGATACCTGCATTTACATTTCTCTCTCTATAGTAGGCTCTCAATTAATTACCTAAGAGCTTATTATGCAGTTGTGAACCATCCAGATGAAAAATTGAGCCTTCAGAATAATTAGCACTTACTGAACATAGTTTCATGCCATATACTTTCTAGGCGTGTTAAAAATATTATCTCATTTAATTCTCAAATGAACAAATTAAACAGGCCCTCTCTGGACTAGAGGAAACAAAGAAAATTTTCAATTAACTATGGAAAATGAAATTCGACATATATATATATATATATATATATATATATATATTTTTTTTTTCTATTGTCAGCGGGGTTAAAAAAAAAAAACAACGAATGACA
>NW_006159500.1:1013535-1015833 GCF_000334495.1 Tupaia belangeri chinensis | reverse complement strand
GATGATGCTTAGGGAAGGAATGTAAATTGAGTTACCAAAAAAAAAAAGTTTCAGGAAAAAAAATATTTATTCAATGACTGTAGTAGGATATGTAGCCCCAGTTAGGTGCTACTTTATAGGATGCGTAAAGTTAGACTTGTGTTCATGGAAATGTGTATGTCACCTGTGTTTGCTATGATGGTATTTGGATTGATTAGGGTCTTTGGTGATTCAATAAAATGTTGGGGGAAACAGTATAGAAAGCAAACATAGATACAAGAGACAGTGGGGGAGGAGAATGGGAGATGGTAGAGGGTAAGAGAAAGGGAATCAAGGATGGGGGGAAAAAGCTAAGCATACAGAAAACAAGAAATGGAAGATCATCTACTGATAATAACATGTTTGTTGATGTGCTTGATTGAGACAATATACAGTGTACTCTGGATGGAAAATCTCATTTTGTATGTTGTAATGATGTACAATGAATAAATGCAAATAAATAAATTGAAATAAACAAACAAACAAAGATATTTTTAAAAAGAAAAAAAAATGGAGAAGAGACTGGTATGACCATCACCCCTGGAGGGTGATTTCTCACTTTCCTGGTCTTAGTCTTTCTCCAGCAAGTGCATGTGCCCTTTGGCAAAAATATTAAAAAAAGAAAAAAGAAAGGAAAAACTATTTTACTAGTTGAGATGCTTATAACTTATTATCAGTTCTGGAACATTGTTTTAAAATACAATAATCATGTGTCACAAATAGCTTTGAAATCCAGTTTCGTTAAAACATAAATAGGATGACAAACAAGGTCTGATTAAAGGTAAAATGAAGATACCTATCTCTGTGAAGAAATCTGCTTAGCTTAATGGGTCTCAGTTTCCCTAATGACTTTGTATACTTTCTCTTCAAATAAATGTCAGTTTTGTAGTACCCAAAGTACACATGTTGAAGTTTCAGATCAACAGGATCATGAATATCCTTGTCCCGGTTTTACACCAAGAGTATACAAAGAGGAAAAACTCACTTCTCTCGGGTCTACTATCTTTGTTTTGCTGTAACGAAAATACGTTTTTTCTTTAATAAAAGCTTAATTTTAAGACAGCTTTCCAGAAACTCTTTGCACATTGCCACGATATTCGATGGTACTGGCAATGAGTGTGTGGATTACAATAATTTTTCTATTGATATACTAACACTGAATAAATAGAAAGTTAGAGTAGCACTGTATCACTATCATTTTGATGCACAAAATAAACATTATCTGTTTTCTTTCCCTTTACTGTTTAAAGTCACACATTAATTACTTAAATTCTACAACTAAGAATGAAGCTGAGTGTCTAGAAATCTTGTTTCTGTTCAAGTTAATTCAGATTGTCCATCCATGCATGAGAACAGCTGAGCTATGAAATTGGGCAGCATGTTTTCTGGCAATAATGAGGAGATAATATTCCTTAGGAGTATTTAAGTGACATCACTATTGATAGGTTAATTGGAAATAAAAATGTAAAGCTTTCTTAAATCACTAGAATAAAAAGCCTCTGGTTTATTGTAGCTTCGCAATGCACTTTTTGAACTCTCCCACTTTGCAGTTTAGGTTAATAACTGTCTGATTAATGTAACCGCGGCTGCTCTCAGAATTCCGCATACATCCTATGGCAAACCAACCATTTTCAAAAGGAGACATTCCCACACATATTTTGATTCACAGTCATTTTGCTCCCTCTACTCCCTTACCAAATTCTTGAAAAATGACTCCTGCATTCAATGAAATGTATAGAATATTGAGTAGAGAAAAGAAATGTAATTTGATGTGAGGTCAAGAGAGCTGACTGCAGATAGGAATCTGATACAAGAGACTCCCTTCATGTTCAGAGCCCAGAGTACCACTTGCTGATATTTAAGTTTCATGATTCATTATTTTGAAAAAGGCAGCTAAAGGAATACTGTTCTGTGATGCATCCTGACTAGACTCAAATTATTTTCAGTTCTCTGTGTGAACATCTACACGTATGGTACAGATACCTGCATTTACATTTCTCTCTCTATAGTAGGCTCTCAATTAATTACCTAAGAGCTTATTATGCAGTTGTGAACCATCCAGATGAAAAATTGAGCCTTCAGAATAATTAGCACTTACTGAACATAGTTTCATGCCATATACTTTCTAGGCGTGTTAAAAATATTATCTCATTTAATTCTCAAATGAACAAATTAAACAGGCCCTCTCTGGACTAGAGGAAACAAAGAAAATTTTCAATTAACTATGGAAAATGAAATTCGACATATATATATATATATATATTTTTTTTTTTTTTTTTT
>NW_006159500.1:1010594-1012884 GCF_000334495.1 Tupaia belangeri chinensis | reverse complement strand
TTTTTTTTCTATTGGCAGCTGGTTAACAAATAATGCACAATGAATGCCAGCAGTACCACAATATCAAGCCAATCTCTGCATGATTATTTAGGTTGAGCTGTGCCATGCCACTGACTGTACCCTTATTTGGGTTGGACAGGTACGTTTAGCACTCTGTCATCACTCGGTGATGCTTCCTTTGTTCCTTTACTCTCCCACTTTCTTGACTGTATTTTCTGGCTTTCTGTCCTGGCTTCCTGAGTTGGGGTTCAGCCTTCATCTTCTTTTCCATTCCATTTCTTACATTTTTTATTAATCTTTGGGTATCTCTCAGTGATGGCCCCTCAAACCTGTCTGGGTCCATCATTCCACTGCTGTTTCTGGAGGCTCAGATTTCCTTATGTTGTCTCTGGCCAACCCGACATTGTTCTTGGGATGATGCTGCATAGTTATTTTATGACCGTGGGCCACTTGTCACCAAAAGAAATGGGTACAAATATGTTAATGAAGCCCCTCAAATTCATCACCATTCCTAGAAAAGCAATTCTTCAGACTTGTCCTGGTGGAGAATCCTTGCTTTCTAATCACTTTTGTTGTCTAAGGATAACACATTATTAATATAACTGGTTGGATGGAACTGTCTCTAGTCACTGAGACAATGTGCAATTGATTTATTTCTCTAATAACTGCTACCAGCTGTGCTCTGTTGACCCCCACCCCTTTCCTGCTGGGCAGCCGTCCAATCTCATTATTTTTTCAACATTTTCAGCTATTAAAAAAGTCTAGTGCAGTTAGCAGTGCAATCTTCAATTAAAGAACTCCCCCCTCCCCCACTGCAGACTAGGCTGAAGGCTTGAGCTACTTAAGTGGGGAAAGGGTCTCATTCTCCCCTCTCCTCAACCCCTTTCTTTTCTTCCTTATCCTGACAGGTCTAGAGGAGTTCTGATGGCAGGGTTTGTAAGACAGGCAACAACCCCTTGGGATATCAAAAATTGCTGGTGGCGAGTCTGCCTGTTTCTTTTTGTGGGAATTCTCTGTGTGGCAGATCTTAATCAGGGCTCACTTGGTGCCAGGGACTGCTAGATGCTGGGGTATGGCAGTGATCAAGGAAGATATTGTTATTTTTTTAAATTTTGCATAACATGTTTATTTTTTTAAAAAGCATAAAGACAATAAATAAAGTAAACATTTAATGAAATCTTAACTTCTGTCCTAGAAGGTGCATTAAGCTCTAGTCTCTAAACATTTTTTAGATCAATAGTCATCATCTTCATCAGAGTCCATTACTTTTCTTCTGTTGAATTTAACTGTTGTTTTCTTCTCTGTTTGTTGGCTTACTTTCTTCAAGGATTGCTATTAAACCTTGTTCTGATACCTCCCTACTTAGCTGTCCATAGCTTGCCATTTGTATAGAGTAATTCTCCACTGCTTTTGTTTTTTCAGGTTTTATAAGTGCTAAGTTACTTAACCTGGCCTGGGCTGACTGGCCCACAACTTGAGCTAAGATACTGTTTCTCATTTCTATTTCCCTGTGCTTTGCTTCCTGTTGTACTGCATCACCAGGATCCCAGTGCTTCTCCTGCAGCTCCCGCAGCCTCTGCTTCCTCAGTGTCTTCAGGTCCTCGTCTGCTATGGTGCTGCTAGGGGTTAAGCAGCCAGGGCCACTCTCCACCTCACTCCACCGGATCTCCTCGGCGCAAGCTCGGCCCTCAGCACTGCCAAGGTAGACATGATTTCTAACTTCAAGGAATTTAAATTCAGTGAATATTCAAAAGCTACCTCTCTTCTGAGGCTGCTTTGGGGTCACTTCTTTGGAAGACCTGATGTTCAGTTTCTCTTCCATGTTAGGAGATACAGATGAAGTTGGCTTCTTTTGCTTCTACTCAGCCTCCCTTCCTATCCTATGAATAATCCAACCTACAGCATCTTCAGTAGAGGTTACTTTGATTATCAAATGGTGTTAAGTCCCAGATGACCTTGTGTAGTGTCCACTTGATACGGGAAATGGGAGGAGTGCAGGCTGCTTCAGAATGCCTCTTTTCTCTTCCCACTTTTCCTTATTCTTTCTTATCTCATTGGTGTCTCTGCTGATTCAACTGCTCAGATATTTTTAGACAAGAAACAATGATCAGTCTCTCATGAGGTACAGGGCAAAGATGGTTCAAATATTCTCAATTTCGAAGGAGGGGATGAGGACAAGTATAATACCTCCTTCCATCATGGAGAGTGGGGTGTGGTGGGAAGAAGAGATGGTTCATATTTCATAAGCTCTTTTTCCCCAACAAAAACCTATTACTTCTACCCTGCAGTG
>NW_006159500.1:983683-1010563 GCF_000334495.1 Tupaia belangeri chinensis | reverse complement strand
GTAGGGAAGGTCAAATCAATAAGGTGAGTTCTGTGAAATGGCAGTTCCCAGCATGCCCCACAAGGAGGTGATTGGCCTCACATTTTGTGATTCTTTAAATTAAACGTGGAAGAACTTAGTCTTTTGTTTTCAGCTGTGGTTTGAGTTACCATTTCCTAGATAAATGGAAAGATCCAGGCTGGGAACTTATGCCACATGGAGAAAGAACAGACCGGAAATAGAGAACTGGATGAAGCTTGTTGATTGTCTGTTGAGTTTACATACTTATTCTTTCTCTAGGTGATTGATGTATGAGTTCATTTTCTTTTCTTTTTATGTCTTTATTAGTCAGAGTTTTTCTTTTCTTTTCTTTTTTTTTAATGGGTTACTGACTAAAATGTGCATGATATATGTTTATTATTAAAACATATTTCAATTTCTTTTCTGATGTTATATTTTGTTTTTAATTGTTATTGCTTATATTAGGCAATTTGTATTGCAAGGTAACATTATGATTAGGATCCCAGGCTTTGTGTCTTATTAACTCAATTATTAATCACTTATTAATTTGGAAAAGTTAAACAAGTCAATTAACCTCTGTAAGTCTCAGTTTTCATATCTTAAAATGAAGATAATGGTGTTATCTAGCTCAGAAAATTATTCAGAAGATCATCTGAGATATGCATGCAAACTCAGCTCAGTGCTTGACACATGGTTAGTACCAATAAATACTAGATACATTTGGCCAGTAGGTGGTGTGGTGGTTGGGGTGCTGGAAATCCACATGACTGATCACGGTTCTATTCCCAGACCTGGTGACTTGCTTTCTTACATTCCCGCTTTCTCTCTCTGGTCAGATTAATAATAATAATAATAAAGATGATGATAAATACAACTAAATAATTCTTTAAAAAACATTAGGTACATTAAATTCTATTCAATAGACTCTCTGGTCAAATTAAAAATAATAATAATGATGATAAATAAAATGAAATAAATAATCCTTTAAAAAACATTAGGCACAGGAACCAGCAGTTGGCGTAATGGCTATGTCGCTGGACTCTCATGTAGTTGACTGCAGTTTGAATCCTGGACCTGGTGGCTTAAACTCACGCTGGGCATATGTGTGTGTATGCCCAAGATGCCAAGAGGAGAATGGAGGAGAAGGGACTGTGGTGCGGCCATCCCCCCTGGGGGGTGATTTCTTGCTTTCTGTCTCTCTGTCTCTCTGTCTTTCTGGCAAGTGCACATGCCCTATAGCAAAAACCTCTCAAAAAAAATTAGGTACATTAAATTTTATTCGATAGAAGACTTTCTAACTCACTTAAAAATGGACTACATAGGGGCCAACAGATGGTATAGTGGTTATGTCACTGGACCTCCATATGGCCAACTGCAGTTCAAGTCCTGGACCTGGTGATTTGAAGATTATGTCAGGTGTGTGTGTGTGCATGCTTAACATTCCTGGAGGAGAATGGAGGAGAAAGAATTGTGGAGTGGCCATCTCCCTAGGAGGTGATTTCTCACTTTTCCACTCACTGTCTCTGTCTCTGTCTCTCCAATGAGCACACCTGCCTGAAGGCAAAAAAGCTCTTTTTTAAAATAAAGGACTATATAAAAATACTAATGATTTATTTATTGGCATAGTGCCATAGTGCATATGCGCGTGGGGGAGAGCAAGAGAAGGAGGGAGGGAGGGAGAGAGAAGAGAGGGTAAGTGAGAAATCACCCGCTGGGGTGATGGTTACACTGCAATCCCTTCTCTTCCTTTCTCCTCTCAGGATTTTGGGCATGCATGCCATGTGTCAGCATGATTTGCAAGTCACCAGGTCTGGAGTGATCTTGACTGAAGGTTAACATTGGAGTTTATGGCTTTGAGTTTAGATTAGGGGTCAGTAAACTATGGTGCACTGGATAAATCCAGTCCAATGCTTGGGATTTTATTTATTTATTTTTTAAATTTTATTTATTTATTTTTTTTAGTAATGCTTTATTGGAACACAGTCATATTCATTCATGTACATACCATCTATGGCTGTTTTGGTACAGTTACTAAGGTAGAGTTGAGTAGTTGTAAGAGATTGTATGGCCTGCAAAGCCAAACATACTTATTATTTGGCCCTTTCTAGAAAAAGCTTGCTAACCCTTGATCTAGGTCTTTAAATTTATGGTGACAATTACTTGTCTTGATGATTTGAGCACCAGTAGATTAGTGGGTAGGGTGCAGGTTGCCCCTAACATTTTAAGAGCCCTTTTGAGATTAATAAATGAATGATAAGAAATTTTACTTTTATTAAAGTGATGTAAAATTTTAAAAACATCAAGGAGTCAAGAATAATAAAACATCCATACTTGCACTCATCAATCAGATTTTAATTAGGTTAATATTGTGAGATAGTTAATTTAAACTGTTTACATAAAGAAGATCTTCAGCATAGAATTGGAGCTCCCTGTATACTTTCTGAATATTTCCCCCTCTCCACATAGGTCACTACTTTTCTGTAGTTGATGTGTGTCCTTCTCTTCTGATTTTTATGACTTTTACTACATATGTAAATATCTATAAATAATACATAGTGTTTCACGTTTTTAAACTTTACATAAGTAGCATTACATCTGTGATTATGCAATTTGCTTTTACTTTCTTTTTCTTTCTTTCTTTCTTTTTTTTTTTTTTTTTGAGAGGTTTTGCCTTAGGGTGCATGTGCTCTTCAAAGAGTGAGCGATAGAGAGACAGAGATGATGAGAGGGAAAGTAAGAAGTCATCCTCCAAGGGGGTGGCCACATGGTAATCCCTTCTCTATTATCCTCCTGGGATGTTGGGCACACATACACGCACAACTCTTGTGATTTTTCAAGCCACAAGGTCCCAGACTAAAACCACGGTTGGCCACGTAGGAGTCCAGCGACAATAACCGCTATGCAATCTGCTGGTCTCATCAATTTGCTTTTTCATTCATCATTATATTAATGAAATTTATTCAAGAAGAGGACATAGTTATTTATTTTAATTACTGTTTAACACCCCATTATAGGAATATTCTATAGTTCATTTTTCTGTTCTATTGATGCATATTTAGGATTTTTTCCTCCAATATCTGCTAATAAAAACTATGCTGTGGGGCCAGCAGGTGGCATGGAGGTTAAGGCACTGGATCCCACAGGGCTGGCTGCGCTGTTCCAGTCTTAGCCCTGGCAGCTTGAAAAATCACATCAGGCATGTGTGCATGTGTGCCCAAAATCTCAATAGGAGGCTGGAGGAGAGGGGATTGCAGTGTGGCCATTCACCCTGGGGGTGATTTCTCACTTTCTCTTTTTCTCTCTCTACGTAGTATGCATGTGCCCTATAGCAGAAAAAAAAAAAAAACCTATTTGCAATATACATTGCTGAATATATCTTCTGGTTAGGATGAACAAAATAGAACATACACATAGAAATGGAGTTGCTGATTCATAGGTCTCTGTGCAACTTCGTATTTATTTGATGTTGCCAGTTACTCTCCCAAGTTGCTGCACTAATTTACACTATCACTAGCAGTGAATGAGAGTTACCAGTTCCGCATCCTTGCCAATATTTGGAATTTCCAGACTTTTTAACTTTTGCCAATCTGATAGACATAAAATGCTATCTTATTGCTTTAATTTGCATTTTGCAGATGTTGAACATCTTTTTAAATGTTTATTAGCCATTTTGGTTTCTTAATTTATAAATTTATTACATATGTACTTTGACCATTTTCCCCTTTGACTTTTTTTTTTTTTGTTATTAAGTCATAAAAGTTCTGTACTACTTACATGCTCTGGTCAGCATACCCTCATCCCCCATTTTCAAATAGAAATTCTTTTTTTTTTTTTTTAATATTTTTTGGAAAGGTTTTTGCTATAGGGCACATGTGCTTGCCAGAAAGACAGAGAGACAGAAAGCAAGAAATCACCCCCCAGGGGGAATGGCCATGCTGCAATCTCTTCTCCTCTTGGGATCTTGGGCATGCATGCACATGCACCTGGCGTGAATTTAAGCCACCGAGTCTGGGACTTGAACCGCAGTTGACTATGTGGGAGTCCAGCGATATAGCCATTATGCTAACTGCTGGTCCTGAAATTCATTTTTAAACATAAATAATTTCTAACATCTTAAGGTTACCTACAATAAACAGTTATTAGACTTTTGGGTTTAAGAACGATACCTACGCTTTCTTTTTCTACTTCACTTGTGTGAGGTATCATGAAACGCTTTAATCACCAATTACTAACTCAAATATTTTAATTGTAATTTGCAGACAAAGGTTTTATAAGTTAATCCTTAAGAATTTAACAGTTCTTTAGAAAATGAAAAGCACTTTTTTCTCAAAGAATGAAAAGAACTGTATAAATAAAAATGGAGTTATATTAAATCATGATGTTTAATATACATGTTTATTTTCTTATTTTAAGTGAAATGTTTATGAAACAACTGCATTATATAGGACTTATTTTTTGCCTAGATTGTGTATTGTACATTAGTGGTCCATTTAATGCCCGACTGCCTATTTATGTCTATTTAATAGAGGGCTGACCTAGCCTGGTGGCACAGCTGGCAGCCAACCGAACCAGGGCTGAGTGTGGGTTCTGATCCCTGGGTCGCCTTGAAAATGCACCAGTGTGTGCATGTGTACCAAGATCCTGATGAACTGGAGGGCTACAGGAGGGGAAACATGTCATTACAAGACCCTGTTAAATGTGCTTCTTTCTCTTTTTACTCATTCCTCTTGCACGAAGGTATATGTGCACTCTCTATTATGAATAAACTTGAAAAAAAAGTGTTTTTTTCCCTCCAGGAGTATGTTTCAGAATTATGCAGAGAATTATTTTATTTATTTAGATTTTTGTCATAGGGCATATGTACTTGCTGGAGAGAGACAGAGCAAGGGAAAGTGAGAAATCAACCCCTAGGGGAGATAGCCATGCTACAATCTCTTCTCCTCTCAGGATTTTGGGCATGAATGCATACATGCCTAGCCTGTTTTTCTTTTATTTTCTGAGAAATTTTTGCTATAGGGTGTGTTTGCTCCCTGGAGAGATAGAGAGAAACAGAAAGTGAGAAACCACCCTCCAGAGGGGATAGCCATGTCACAATTCCTTCTTTTCTATTCTCCTCTTGGGATTTTGGGCATACATGCACATGTGCCTGGCATGAGTTTCAAGTCACCAGGTTGAGGACCTGAACTGTAGTTGTCCACATGGGAGCCCAGTGCCTTAACCACTGTGACATCTGCTCATGCCCCAGTGAGGGGGGCTGCTGGGTCCAGGACTTGAACTGAGGAGTTAGCTATGTGGGATCTATTTCCTTAACCACCATGACAGCTGCTGGCCCCACTGGAAGCTTTTCAAAATCACTCTGTCCCTTTTCAAATTTAGATAGTCTTGAATGAACTCAAATGTCCATGAACAGATGAATGGATTGAAAAAGTGTGGTACATATACTCTATGTACTATTTGGCCATAAAAAAACAAAAACAAAAACAAAAACCCAACAACATAAAACAAGACCCTGGCATTTGACAGAAAGCGGTTGAATATGGAAGATTTATTGCAGAGTGAAGCAAGCCAGGCTATGAAAGAAAGATATTGTATGTATCCACTTAATATATACTATCTGTACTCTGTGGTAGAAATGGAAATAGTGGAGGGCATAAAAGCAGTGAAAATAGTTATAGGCAGCTGGGGGGGGTAGGGAAGAGTATAGAGAAGGATAGCATGAGAACAAATAGAGAGGCATGACATTTATGAGACACAGAAATGGTTTATTACCTATTGATGATAACATGTATAGTATTCTCAATTGAACTGGTCTGAGAAGTATTTCATGTTGGGTAAATTCTCCTTACAAGCCAAATGATATATAGTGATAGAATGTTTTAAAAATAATAATTAGAATAAATAATAATAATAATCTGAAAAAAAGAGAAAAGCTATTGGATGATGTTGATGTGGATAGTAATGTCTGTGTCTTGACTGATATGCATGGTAATGCTGGAAAAAGACATATTATATACTGTAAAGATATATGTGGTTAAATGTAATATAAAATTTTTTTAAAAAGGAAAAACAAATTTAGATAGTCTCAATACAGGTTTGAAAGCAATAATAAAATACTAAAAAGGTAGAGATCTCTTCAACAGAAAATGCTAATGTCATCTATTATTATTATGAAATATACAGCATTGTATAAAACAAGCTTCAATTTCTTATTCCATAAGTCTCCTTGCCCTGTCAGGAAGCATTGTCTCTGTTAGCATGGGAAGTGGTGACATACATCTTTGTCCCATTGTTCAAACTGTTGCCATGTTTTCTTGGGTATTTCCAGTGCATTTCTATTTCTAGATCATTTTTTCTCAATATATACTTTATTATCATTTGGAAACCTGAGAGATACATGGCAAGTTTACATGTACTCATTTCATTCCAGGACACTTTGATGTGTACTTTGATGTTAGGTACATACATAATTGTTATATATTCTGGATGGATTAACCATTATCCATCAATGTATATCATTATCTGTAACTCTTGCTACAGTTTTAACTTAGAATTTATTTGTCTCATATTAAGTAAAGTTACCTCTACTTTCTTTTCCTTTCCTTTCCTTTCCTTTCCTTTCCTTTCCTTTCCTTTCCTTTCCTTTCCTTTTCTTTTCTTTTCTTTTCTTTTCTTTTCTTTCTTTCTTTCTTTCTTTTATTTTTTTTTATGAGAGAGAAGGAGACAGGTATTTTTTGACAGGGTCTCCCCATACCATAGTTCTGCCCCAGCCTCTCAGCTAGTGAGGATTACAGCTAGTCCAGATTGCAGTGGTGTTTGCCACTGCACCTGGCCTATTACACTGGTCTGGGAACCGAACACAGGCCTCCCATGTGGCCCAGCCTTTAAGCCTACTGCTTATGCCACCACGGTGGTGCCCCTTTATCCTTTTGGTATACATTTACAGAGAATCTTTTTCAATCCCTTCACTTTCATCCTGTTAGTGACCTTAAAACTTCTCGATGGTGAAAAGCTGAAAATCTTTCCTCTAAGTTCAGAAACAAATCAAGGATACATGCTCTTGCCATCTTTATTCACCATAGTGCTGGAAGTCCTATTTAGAGCAATAAGGTAAGAATAAGACATAAAAGACATCCACATGATAAAAGAAGAACAAAATTGTCTCTGCAGCTGACATATTCTTTCAAATAGAAAATACTCAGAGATCTTCCCCCCAAACCATTAGAACTAATAAATAAAATGGGTAAAGTTGTAGGATACACATAAACAGAGTCAAGTCAGTTGCATTTCTATAGACAAACAATGACTTGAGAAAATTCCACTTGCAATAGCATCAAAAAGATAAAATACTCAGGAAACAAATTTAGCCATGGATGTGAAAGATTTGCACACTAAAACCTATAACAATGAAGAAGGAAATGAAGAAGACATAAATCAATAGAAAAATATCATGTATTCATAGATTGGAAGAATTGTTTATTGCTAAATGGTCATACTATCCAAAGTGACTGATAGATTCAATGCAATCCTATCAAAATTACAATACCATTTTTACAATAATAAAAAAATCTGTATATAATTATGAAATATCTGTATATAACCATGAAAGAGTCCAAATAACCAAAGCAGTCTTGAAGGAAAGCTGGAGGTACCACACTTCCTGATTTCAAATTACTTTACGAAGCAATGGTGATTAAAACTGTATAGCACCAACATAAAAATAGACTAACAGAACAATGGAACAGCATAGACTCCGGAAATAAACTAATGCACATACTATTAACAAATCTTCAACAAGGGTGGAAACACAATAGGAAAAGAACAGTCTCTTCAATAAATGGAGTTGGGAAAACTGGACATACACAGGTAAAAAGAATGAAATTGAATTCTTCTCTTACATAAACATCATCTCAAAATGGATTAAAAACTTACATGTAAGATATGAAACTATAAAACTCCTAGAAGAAAATATTGGGGAAAAATCATTGACAATGGTCTTGGCACTAACTTTTTGGCTATGATACCAAAAGGACAGACGACAGAAGTAAAAATAAGGAAGTGAGACTACATCGAGCTGTTTACTTCTGCACAGAAAAGGAAAAAAAAAATCAAGAAAATCAAAGTCAGTTTATAGGATGGGAGAATCTATTTTCAAATCATGTATCTGACAAGGAATTGATATCTAAAATGTGCAAGAAACTTATGCAACTCAATAGTAAAATATAACTCAATTAAAATGTGGGCAAAAATCTTCAACATACATTTCTCCAAAGAATACGTACGAATGGCCAGCAAGTATATGAAAAGGTGCTCAATATCAGCAATCTTCAGGAAAATGCATATGAAAAATCACAATGAGATATCACCTCACTTGATAGGTGAGGATTGGCATTATTAAGAAAATAAGAGATAACAGAGATCCTGGCTACAGAGATGGTGGGAATGTAAATTGGTAAAGCCATTATTGAAATGGCATGAAGGTCCCTCAAAAAATTAAAAGAACAATCACATGATCCAGCAATTCCACTTCTTGATAGATATTGTATATATGAAGGAAATGAAATTGGCATTCTGATTTTTTTTTTTTTGCCACAGGGTACATGCACTCACCAGGGAGAGACAGAGAGAGACAGTGAGAGGAAATGTGAAAAATCACCTCATGAGGGAATGGCCATGCCAAAATCCCTTCTCCATTCTCTTGGAGGTGCACATACATATGTGCCTGGTGTGATTTTCAAGCCACTGTCTCTGGGACTCAAACTATGGTCAGCCACATGGGAGTCCAGTACCTTAACCACCATGCCACCTGCTGGTCCCAAAATTGGTATTTTGAAGACATATTACACTCCCATATTTTTGGCAGTGTTATCCATAATAGCCAAGATATAGAAACAACCTAAGTGTCCATTGATAGATAAATAGGTAAAGAAATCTTGGGCTGTATATATGATGGAATATTATTCAGCTTAAAAAAAAAAGGAAATTCTGCCTTTGTGACAGTGTGGACAAACTTGGAAGACATTATACTAAGTGAAATAAGCCAACATAATATGACCAATACTGCATGATATTACTTTCATATGGAATTCAAAACAGTTAAACTTAGAGGAACACACAATAACATGGTGGTTGTCAGGGGCTGAGAAGAAGGAAAAATCAGGAGATATTGCTCAAAGGATATAAACTTTAAGTTGCAATAAAAAACGAGTAACTTTTAGAGATCTAATGTATATCATGGTAACTCTAGTTAATAACATATACTTGAAATTTACTAAGAGAATAGATCTTAAAAGTTTTGATCATAAAAAATGGTAACTGTGTCAGGTGATGGAGATGTTAATTAGCTTTGATTGTGGGAATCATTACATAAGGTACACATACATTAAAACATCACATTGTACACCTTAAATATATATAATATTTTGTCAATTGTACCTCAATAAAGGTGGAAACATTTAAATTATAAAATTTTATTAAGCTGCTCTTCCCCAAGATTAAAAGAGCTCAGCCCCAGTCACAAATGACTATCCCGCAGTACTGTTGACCTCTCAGGTTGGCCTTACATATTAGGTTGTCTGAAGTCATGATGCATTTTTGCATAGAAAAACACAACTTTTTCAATAACCCCAATTTTTTTTTAAAGAGTTTTCTTTTAGCTATAGGTCACGTGCATTCGCCAGAAAGAGAGAGACAGAAAGTGAGAAATCACCCCCCTGGGGGGATGGCCACGCCACAATCCTGTCTCTTCCATTCTCTTCTCAAGATCTTGGACACTCACGCACATGCACCTGGTGTGAGTTTAAGCCACCAGGTCTGGGACTTGAACCGTGGTCGACTACGTGGCTACGTGGGAGTCCAGCGACATAGCCATTATGCTAACTGCTGGTCCCTTGATAACCCAATATTTTTACAAGATGAGTAACCAAGGCAAAAGTCATCATGGGGTTGCCAAAAGGGTCACGTGAATTAGTTACAGAAAACAAGGTAAGGGTCAGACATACTTCCCAACTATATCTATCTATCTATCTAACTATCTGATATATATAATATATCATATATATATAAAATCTATATATTGATATAGATATATCTATATCTTTTACCCTTGGCTAAGCCAAGTGGGAGTCTTTTACAAATGAGATTTTATTGGATAAAGGCAGTAGATAATACATAAGAGCAAAGGTACTTTGTGTGAAATGGGGTGTGACTGTAAGGCTCACAGGTTCCAGGTTTCTGCTGACTTTATCCCTTATCTCATTCTCTGCTTCCATCTCTACCGAGGATTTTTTTAATTGCTAGAAGGTGCATGCATTCACCAGAGAGAGGCAGATAGAGAGGGAGAGGGGAAAGCACCCCTCAATGGGGCATGCTGCTATCCCCTCTCCTGTTTCTCCATCCTGTCAGGATATTGGGCATACGCACTCACCTGGCATGTTTTTCAAGTTGTTGGGACTAGGAGTCAAACTATGTGGTAAGTCCTATGGGATCTGGCTCCCTTAGTCAATAGGCCACAGGGCTAGCCCTATCTGTATCATTTTCATGTGATTAAAAGGCATCTGGGGAGTATGGCCATGTCTTGTGTTCTGTGATATCTACCCCGCTATCTGGAAGTCGTCTTTTTCTTCATATAGATACCAATTAAAGGCCCATCAAGAGCCCTTTTGGGTCTCACCTCATCTAGGAAATCTCAGGACAAAATTGATCTTTCCTATTGCAGATGAATGGTGCTTCAATTACAGCTATAGGAAATGCATGTCTCAGATATTCTGAGACAATCCCAATTTTTGATATTAGGTAGTCCTATACTCTAAGATTAATTCACTTGTCAGATCACATTTCAATTTTTGGTTTTGAAAACATGGGTGTGATAGTTGTAGCTCTTACTATAGTCAACCTTGTTTCTGAGTTATTGATCTGTGTGGACATCACCAAGTACTTATTTCCAGAGTAGAGACTGGGTCATTTCATAATAATCAATTATTGCTCTTCTTCTTCCTTCTTTTTTTGATCCTCCTCCTCCTTATGATAGTTTATTAATGGCTTAGAATGCATGAGGCAGTGTTATGCACTTACATTAATGATACGTTTAATGATTATACAAATTCTGTAAGATTGGTATACATTGATTTCCTTGTCATGATGAAGAAGCTGATGATGCCAGCTAGCGATTAAGCTGAGCTCTACCCAAATCCAGGTTCTTCCCCTTTTGCCACTCTGCACCCACAGTACTTTATAACGATTCTCTGTATATTTCTAGAAATGCTTATTCTGGTAAATAATGAATAAATACATGCTGAGCTGCTTAGAGTTGAAAGCAAGGAAAAGTACATAAGAATATATCTAGGCTCTGAATTGAAATATTTCCCTTTCACGCTTGCATGATCTAGAAAAGAACTTTATACTTGTATTTAGTGCCATCTTAATTCACTCTGGTGGCTGAAGAGCAAAGTAAATCTATTGGAATTTTCATTTTACTGGCAGTCTGTAGGTAAGGAAACCAAAAGTGGACCCCAAACCACAATATTTCTCTCTGATTTGCTATGTTTGAGCCATGCTGGATTGTCTGAAAGGTCTGGGATTACTTCTACTCTGTCGAGGTCTTTTCCTTTGCTTGCTATAATGCTCCTAGAAGAAATAGTCCAGGGGACTTCAGGAAATTAATGGGAGAATGGAATTAAAGTGTGAGTTTATTCTGGTCCAAAAACAATTAAAAATGTTTTTTTTTCTTTTTTTTTTCTCATAATATACATTTTTCCTGAACTCTTTGAAGACTTCTTGAACTAGGCTATTGCAGTTCAAAACAAAACAAACTGGCTGCCCACTACAAATGTCCCTAGCATCTAGAAGTCCTGTTCTCTGCCCATGCTTGCGAGGAATGGCATAGGCAGCTGCTCTTGAGGACATGTGTAGAGAACTGGGCGGGGAGAAGAGCTGTCCAACAAGATGGAAAAAGAAGCCATTATGCTTCTTGCTACAGTGTTATCTTGGGATTGTCAAAAGCACAGTGTAAGGAGAAGGACATTGTGAGGTGTGTGTGTGTGTGTATGTATATATATATAAAATTATTTAATTATTTATTTAGTTATTTTCTAATTTGACAAGAGAGCAAGTGAGTGAGAGTGAATGAGTGAGCGAGCATGAGAAAACAAGCCACCAGGTTTGGGACTCAAACCGTAGTCAGTCATGTGGGAGTCCAGAGCTCCAGCCACTATGCCACCTGCTGGTCCCCATTGTGAGGTATTTCATGCCCACAATATTCTGTCATTTTTGTACCAATTTACAAACCCTACTGGGTGCCTAATAGTATCAAAGTATTGTTCTCAGACAGTGAAAGATACAAAGATAATTGATGTAATACCCACCCAAAAATGTAGTTGAAATGTAATTATTGCTATAATATTAATAGATTATTAAATTTTATTATCAACTAAAAAAAAACAAAGTGCTATGGTTAAAAAGTTAGGAATGAGTCTGTACCTTACCATATACAAAAACTAATTCCTGATGGATTATAGATTTAAATGTGGAAAGTTTAACTTTAAATTTCCAGAAAAAAGTCATGATTTTAAGAACTTCTTTAAAAAAGCACAAAAATGCAAACAAAAGGATACTGTCACATTTGATTAAACAAAAATTAGAAATTTTGTTTTATCAACAGAGATCATAAAGAAAAGAAAAAGAGCTGCCACACACTGGCAAAATACTCGCAATACATATAACAAGCAACAATTCAATGTCCAGCTTGCATAAAATTCTGTAGGAAAACAAAATGATAGTAATATAAAAATGGGCAGGAGATATCAACATACATATGATGGAAGAGGGAAACAAATAACTTGAACATATGAAAAATTAGTAATCAGAAAAAAAGTCAAAACCAAAATGATATATCACTTCATACCCAGTATAGAAATAGAAATGTAAGGATCAGCAGGTGGCATGTTGGTTAAGGTGCTGGATTCCCACACAGCCAAGCACAGTTCAAGTCCCAGACCTGGGAACTTGAAAATTACACCAGGAGCGTGTGCATGCATGCCCAAAACCCCAGAGGAGAATGGAGGAGAAGGGATTGCAGTTTGGCCATTGCCTCAGGGGGTGATTTCTCACTTTCCCACTTTCTGTCTCACGCCGGTAAACACATGTGCCCTATGGCAAAAACCTTAAAGAAAAATAAAAAGAAATAGAAATATGTATTAATTTAATATCATATGTTGGCAAGGATGTAAAGCAACAGGAATTCACATGCAGATAGAGGTATCTTATATTAGTGCAACTACTTTAGAAAAATTTCTGGATCTATTTTACAAATTTGAAGTTGCTCAGACAACAGGACCCATCAAATCTATCATACTCCTAAGAATATACCTGAGAGAAAGTCTTGTATGTGTACTGGGAGATTTCTAGAAGAATGTCCATAGCAGCAATATTTTTAATAGTAAAAGCTGGCAACCACTCTAATGCCTATCCATATGAACATGAATAAACAAATTAATACTTATATAATAGGAAACTATGAAGCAGTATAAATGAGTAAAGTAAGGTAATATACATTAATATGGGTGAATTTCACAAACAATGCCGAGCTAAAAAAAAACTCAAGAAAAGAGAAACTATTTTTGTAAGTTAAAGTGACACTACACAACATATTACTAAGGGGATTAGAAATATATGATAAACTATAAAAAAGAGCAAAGGAATGATAAAAAAATTCAAAAGAGGAGTTACCTCTGGGAGTACCGAAGTGAGAGTGAAGAGACATAGAGAAAACTTCAAATATATTAGCATTGTTCTATTGGGTTATCAGGAAAGTCATGATGTATTTTTTTCTAAGTTTTTCTATGCAAAAATGTGTCATGACTTTTCCAACAACCTAGGGTTACACAGGTACTTATTTTATTATTGTTTAAACTATAAATATATGTTCTATAATCTCTTTCTTATTTTGATATATTTCATAATAAAAATAGATCTCAAGATGAGCTATTGGAGCGTTGATGACAGAGCCCTTCATTTGAGTGAGGGTGAGAGTAGGAGGTGGGAGATAAGAATCAGCAAAGGCTTTATGATGTGGTCAGAATGGTCCTTGAAAGATGAGTAGGGTTTTGGGATCAGCAGTTAGTGTAATAGCTATGTCTCTGGACTCCCATGTAGTTGACCGCGGTTCAAGTCCCAGACTCGGTGGCTTAAACTCACACCGGGTGCATGTGCGTGTGCATGTGTGCCCAAGATCCTGAGAGGAGAATGGAGGAGAAGAGACTGCAGCATGGCCATCCCCCCTAGGGGGTGATTTCTCGCTTTCTGTCTCTCTGTGTCTTTCTGGTGAGCGCATGCGCCCAATAGCAAACCTCTCAAAAAAAAAAAAAAAAAAAAAAAAGATGAGAAGGGGTTTTAAAAAAAAAAAAAAAAAAAAAAAAGAAAGATGAGTAGGGTTTTAAGGATAGAAATGGAGAGAAAGTTCGACATAGGAAGAACAGAATGAGGTAAGTGTGAAATGGTATTGTGTGTCCTGGAAAAGCAATGGTTGGAATATAGATCTGGAGAACAGAGTAGCATATAAAGATGCCAAATTGCATTAACCAGACTATAAGACTATCTTTGTGTATGTGTGTGTGTGCATGAGTGTGCACAGGAGCATATTTAGATCTTAACCAGAAAGCAAAGATAGATTGTTGAAGACTTTTGAGGAGATAAATGATTTGATTACACCTGTAATTTGAAAATACAATTTTGGTAGTTGTATGGTGCATGAATGGAAGAAATTACAGGTAGTTGAAACTCATCTGGCTATTGCGATAGTCCAGTATAACAAAGAAGAGGGTCTGTATGTGGCAGTGGCAATGGGACAAAATAAAAGAATGTATAATTTGGGATCTGCCTTAGTTTCCTAAATGTATGTCCATTTCCAGAAAGACACAGGTGGAAGCAAGGTGTACTGTCTGGCTCCTTTTTTATTTCCTAAGAGGTTTTTTACCTTAGGGCATGTGTGCTCACAAGAGAGAAAAGGGGGGAGGGAGAGGGAGAGGGAGAGGGAGAGAGAGTCAGTGAGAGGAAAGTGAGAAATCAGCCCCAAGAGCGGATGGCCATGCCACAGTCCTTTCTCCTCTGTTCTCTTGGTATCTTGGGTACACATGCATACACACCGGGTATAATTTTCAAGCTACCTGGTTGGGGACTTGAACTGTGGATGACCATGTGTGAGTCCAGTGATATAACTGCTACATGATCTGCTGGCCCCTGTGCTGGCTTCTTTTAGGCCAGCTCCTACTCAGGACTGTGCACACTCCTTAGTTAAGTAGCTAACTATGAGCACTGACTCAGCAGCTCACCTCCAACTCCCCTCGACCTTATGTACATCTAGTTTTCCTTGCCCTTCCTTGCCTGGAGCTAGGAAGGCAATATTTGAAAATGACCTCTTCCAATATTCATCGATTTTTCTTTTTGCTTACTTACATCAGTTCTTCCCTTCCCTTTCTGGACTGCCAATCTTCTTCCAAGGTCGCATACACAAGCAAAGTAATGTTAATAGGCTGAGGAGTCTCACAAGAATAATGTTGCTGACACTGTCCTAAAGACAAGTGGTATATTCATCCTTCTACAGTAATTACCCAAAGACAGGAGACACTGAAATGGCACAATGACAAGAACTGGTAGTTGGTTTGAAATGGAAAATAAGTACCTTGGACATCCAATAAATGGTTGGAAATTCAAGTTAGGCATTTAAGAGGAATTTTAGTCCATACTGTACACGCCTCTAAGCTTGACCAAATAATGAGACATAAGCCTGCTTTTGGGATTGTGCTGTTTAATACAGGATCAAGAGAAGATAATGGCCCTACTGTAGAGAAGTACTTGTTGAGAAACAAATATCTTGTCAGGTTGAACCAGGAATTAGACACAGCCATGACCTTTTCATCCTGCAGAAGCAGACAGCAGTGTTCCCCAGGCACAAGCAATGACATGTCTGTGTGCAGCAGGTGCTCGAACGTAGCCACATCCAAACAGAAGGATGGTCACAACCATCAAGGGTAGCACTTCTGAGGCACCCCAAGGAAGAAATGTGATGGTCTGAGACTCACATTTAAGAACAGAGTATCCCGGAACCAGCAGATGGCAAAATGGTTATGTTGCTGGACTCTCATGTAGTCTACTGCAATGCGAGTCTCGGACCCAGTGACTTAAAACTCATGCCAGCAGTGTGTGCATGCATGCCCAAGATCCTGAGAGGAGAATGGAGGAAAATGGATTGTGACATGATCATTCTTCTAGGGGTGTGATTTCTTGCTTCCTGTCTCTCTGTCTTTCTGGCGAGCACACACACCCTATAGCAAAAATCTCTCTAAAAAAAAAACTAAAAAGAAGAGTACCCAGCTCGATGTCTTCTGAATTGCTCTGCTGTACAAATCAAATCCCATGTGAATCAGGATTAGTGTGCATTTACACCCATTTTCCGATGAACAAAACAGAAAGTGGAGGTAAACTGGGTTAACTGAGGATCCCTCTGCTTACCTATGAGAAGAACTTTAGGTTTGGGGAAGACACAGAATGACAAGGAATCTCAGGCAGATGGCTAATTCGCATAGACACTGCTTTGTAGAAAGGAAGAGGGAAGAAATTTTCATTTATTCTCAGAGACAGAGAAATGATAGCTTAGTATAAAAGAGAAAGCTACACTCACAAGCCTTCCCCTTCTTAAAGAAGCAAGTAGAATGTGTTTCTCAGATCACAGCAGTGGTTTGTTAACTTTCTCATTCTTTTCCATAGGGGGGAGAAAAACAAAACCTCATGAATAATTAAAATGTAGAACCTCCTCATTTCTAATTTGTTCAATTTCTTCTATGTCTGTCCATACCAAGACACTATCCTAACTAACTAACCATTTGATTCCTTATGAAACCTTTAACTAGCCCTCATGGGGAGATGCTTTTGAAAGGGTTCAAAGTTGGGTAACCAATAGAAGAAGAAACGGAGCAGAGAAATGGAGCCTTCCACACGTGGGATAATGAGCCCCTGAATAATTGACAATAGAGGATAATGCCAAGCAGTCATCCCTGCTCCCCATGGTTCTGTTCTCTAATCAAGACAACACTCTCCCTGATTCCTGCAAATAACTCACGTAACTCATTTAACACAGTGTAGACTCCAAAAAGAAAAAGGTAATGAACTTGATCTTTGTTAGAGGATTTTCTTTTCCTTCATAAAAGGCATGGAATAGAGCCAAACAGTAAAGAAAAAATATTTCACATTCGCAGATGATCTAAGGATCATTTGGAGCGATGGCTGAGAGACAAGTGGGGTGTCTGAATAGGACAGGTTGTGATGACATCTGAGAGTGCATGCTTTATGCAGCGAAGTGAGCTTTCTGGCTTGACGGAGTCTCAGCACCCAGCAGTGATGAAACATTGGGTGGATGATCTTTGCAATGCATAGCCCCTGAAATAATCTACCCAAGCCCATATGATCGCTTTATGTCTTCAGTCAGACTGCTTTACTCCCCTCTTAAGTACTTGTTATCTCTCTTCTCTCATGCTTTAGATTTCATCAACCTCCTTAGCTCATTTATCTGCACTGACCTGGCGGGACTCAGCTCTGCCGAGTTCGCATATCTGCTAAGCTCTGTTTTTCCCTCATTCTGATTGTGCTGCTCTCCTGGGTACCTTTCCTAATAGGCTCTGGCACATCTGTCTTGTAACCTTTATTCTGTCATGTTTTGCATACCCTATGCTTTTGAAGTGCTTTATTATTTCTTGCTTGACCTTATTTTATTTCCATTCTTACCTTGTCATCCATATTTGATGTTAGGGAGTTTACATATGAGAAAAACAAGTCTTGAAATGTCACATTGTTTAAGATTAAAGGTGTTTTTCAGAGTTATTTTTTTCCATGAGAGGGAGAGAGAAAGAGAAAGAAAGATTCAGAGAGTTAGGCAACCCCCAATAGAGTTTTCATGTCACACTCCACCCCCAGTCTCACCCAGCCCAGATCACGGGCATACAGGGACATTCCCTGTGTGTTGAGAGAGGCCTTGGGGTGTGAACCCAGGACCCTCCCACATTGGTCCATTGTGTTATTGCTGTGCCACTGCCTGGCCTCTAAAGGCCTTTAAAATGTTAGGCTCCATACACTTATTATTTTTTTTAAAAGAATTATTTATTTAATTTTTATTTATTTATTATTATTAAATTTGATGAGAGAGAGAGAAAGAGAGAGTGAGTGAGAAAGCAAGCCACCAGGTCTAGGACTCACCCCTCTTAAGTACTTGTTATCTCTCTTCTCTCATGCTTTAGATTTCATCAACCTCCTTAGCTCATTTATCTGCACTGACCTGGCGGGACTCAGCTCTGCCGAGTTCGCATATCTGCTAAGCTCTGTTTTTCCCTCATTCTGATTGTGCTGCTCTCCTGGGTACCTTTCCTAATAGGCTCTGGCACATCTGTCTTGTAACCTTTATTCTGTCATGTTTTGCATACCCTATGCTTTTGAAGTGCTTTATTATTTCTTGCTTGACCTTATTTTATTTCCATTCTTACCTTGTCATCCATATTTGATGTTAGGGAGTTTACATATGAGAAAAACAAGTCTTGAAATGTCACATTGTTTAAGATTAAAGGTGTTTTTCAGAGTTATTTTTTTCCATGAGAGGGAGAGAGAAAGAGAAAGAAAGATTCAGAGAGTTAGGCAACCCCCAATAGAGTTTTCATGTCACACTCCACCCCCAGTCTCACCCAGCCCAGATCACGGGCATACAGGGACATTCCCTGTGTGTTGAGAGAGGCCTTGGGGTGTGAACCCAGGACCCTCCCACATTGGTCCATTGTGTTATTGCTGTGCCACTGCCTGGCCTCTAAAGGCCTTTAAAATGTTAGGCTCCATACACTTATTATTTTTTTTAAAAGAATTATTTATTTAATTTTTATTTATTTATTATTATTAAATTTGATGAGAGAGAGAGAAAGAGAGAGTGAGTGAGAAAGCAAGCCACCAGGTCTAGGACTCAAACCATGGTGAGCCATATGGGAGTCCAGCACGTCAACTGCCATGCCACCTGGCAACCCTATCCATAGAGTTTTATACTACCTCATGTAGACTACAAAATCTGTAATGATGAAATATACCCAAAAAAGGGTGTTACGTTTTCAGTGAGGCAATATTTTGTACTATAAAGGTTTCTATTCATGTCTTCATTTAGCAGTAAGTGTTTATGAAATGGAATGCCCATCACTTGCCAGATATGGCATTAAGGTAGGGTGGGGAGCACAGAGAACATGGTTCCTACTCTTGTGGAACTTATTCTTTGGAGAGACAAACACTTCATAGCATCATCACATGCATATATGCACAATTAGCAGCATGACAAATGTGACCTGGTACGTAACCTGGTTGAAAGTGGAGAGATACCTTCTTTGTGAGTGGGATGCTTGAGCTGGGATGAGAAAGATAGGAAGGACAAGGAAGAGTTAACCAGATGAGGAGAGGGAAGAGCATTCTGAGAAGAGAGAGTAAACATGTGCAAAAGCCCCATGGACAAGAGGAAGCTCAGAGTCTGAGCCTGATTGATAGGATCACAGAGAGAAGGGAGACTATGGTGAGAGGACTAGGGGAGAGAGCTGGGGGCCAGAATATGCAGGGATTGACAGTTTGGTGGTGGGGTTCTAAACTTTACCCTTACAAAAATGGGGTGTTACTGAAGGTTTTTAAGCAATGGGTAAGTAGATCAGATTAATATTTTGAAATGGAATCAGCTTATCTAGTAACAGACAAATACAAGTTGATTTGTATTCCTTGCTTTCTTGGATTCTTCACACATGTATGCTTAACAGATGCTTTGTGTATCTCTGGGCTTAGAGTGTTGAGTATCTGAACAGAAGTATGGGCCTTAGGCAGGGAAGAATAGGAGGAAATTCAAGAATATTGAACTAGGCTATTTGCCCTTCCTGGAAAATGTCACTTCCATTTCACAGATGAGTAAAATTGACTCAAGTTAAATAACTTGCAAGAAATGAGAATAAAGCTAGGGTGACTGAACTGATTCTGCTGGCTGGAAGACTCACTGCTCCTGTCCCCCAATATGTGCAGGTCTCTGAAGCTATGCAGAGGAGCCTGGTACTTGGTCAAGATTATAGAGAAGTTGTGAGCCCTTGACAGGCTAAACTGTCCAAGGTCAGAGATAGATGGTGAGTCGTTGAACCAGAATTTGAGTATCAGATCTGCCAGGCTCCCACTCTTTCACCACCCTGTCTCTCCTTAAGAGAGAGGAAGACACTGTGGAAAAAGGAAAGGGACCAAGACAGGGAATGGATATGCAAGTCATTAACAGATAAGAATTTCCTTCTAAGCAGATCTTCAAGGTAAGGAAGAAACAGAGTGTGCTTAAGAGAGCTGATCAGTAAAAATATCTTTGATTAAAAACAAATGAAGTTCTGGGACCAGCAGTGAGTGTAATGGCTATGTCGCTGGACTCCCATGTAGTCGACTGGACCTGGTGGCTAAACTCATGCTGGGTGTGTGTTCGTGTATGCCCAAGATCCTTAGAGGAGAATGGAGGAGAAGGGACTGCGGCGAAGCCATTCCCCCGGGGGGGCTAATTTCTCACTTCCTGTCTCTCTGTCTCTCTCTGCCTGTCTGGCGAGTGCTCTCGCCCTATAGGAAAAACCTCTAAAAAAAAATGAAGTTCTTCACTGTCCATGAATGACAAGAAGCTCAGACTGAGATAGGTCACGAATGGGTGTAAATCACTGCTTTTACCCAACTTTTTTCCACTGGGAATTTGTCTGTGTGTGAAAGACTCTTGTTGCTAAGGGATTCAGCCTCACTGCTCTGTTTCTCTGACCCAAGGGCACAGGATTAATGGGAGATACCTGCAGGAACTGGAACTCAAAGGGACTATTCTAAAGTATCTTAAACACTGAGATAGGTCACGAATGGGTGTAAATCACTGCTTTTACCCAACTTTTTTCCACTGGGAATTTGTCTGTGTGTGAAAGACTCTTGTTGCTAAGGGATTCAGCCTCACTGCTCTGTTTCTCTGACCCAAGGGCACAGGATTAATGGGAGATACCTGCAGGAACTGGAACTCAAAGGGACTATTCTAAAGTAGCTTAAACAAACAAAGAGAGAGAGAGAGAGAGAGAGAGAGAGAGAGAGAGAAATAATAGAAAAGAGACAAAATATAAAATGATAGAGTTAAATAAAAACATTAGTAAATGAAATTAGTTTAATTGACAAAAATGACCTTGGCGAAAAAAAAAATAAATATATTTCTTTTTTGTGGAGAGGTTTTTGCCATAGGGCACATGTGCTCGCCAGACAGACAGAGACAGAGAGAAAGAAAGCGAGAAATCACTCCCCAGGGGGGATGGCCACGCCGCAATCCCTTCTCCTCCATTCTCCTCTCAGGATCTTGGGCACGCACGCACACGCGCCTGGTGTGAGTTTTAAGCCACCGGGTCCGGGACGCGAACCGCGGTCGACTACATGGGAGTCCAGTGACATAGCCATTACGCTCACTGCTGGTCCTCGCGAAATATATTGTTAAAAAAATACAAAATCTGCAGTAGTTCCGGACACAAGGTGGACTGAGGCTGCAGGCCTGACCCTTCCAAATCTTCGTGCGTCCTCACTGTTCCTCTACACAAGGTGGACTGAGGCTGCAGGCCTGACCCTTCCAAATCTTCGTGCGTCCTCACCGTTCCTCTTCCTTGGACACCAGGTTGGTTGTCTGGGTTTTCTTTGCTCTTGGGGTGTTGCTTGTTTGGTCAGTTGAAGGCTCACTACTCCTTAGAAACAGCGAGCACTTTGGGCCTTCCAGGGCTAGTGGCAACAGTTAATGGTAATTGTGAGTAATAGGTAGGCCAACCATAAGAGAAATCATCAATCTTCTAAGCCTGTACAACTTTTATGAATCAGAGATACCTGAAATAAGTTGGCAAGAAACATATAGATTACCTGATGACTAAAAACAATCGCAAAGGCTCAAGAAATATGAGCAACCAACAAAAGGCCTCTCCGTCAAGGGAAATCATCAATCCTACATCACCCACAGTCAATACAATGGACGTCGTGGACATGTCTGATAAGGAATTCAGAATATTTGTAGTGACCAAACTAACTGAGATGGAAGAGAAAAGAGACAAGGAGCTCCAGGAGATGAGGAAGTCCTTTAATGACTTGAAAGAAGAAATGGATACCCTAAACAAGAACCAGATGGAACTTCTAGGTTTGAAGAATGTGATAGAGGAAATCAAAACCTCCCTTGAAAGCATTAAATGTAGGTTAGACCAGGCAGAAGACCGAATCTCTAACGTAGAAGACAAAACATCTGACCTAGATAAAAGTATCAAGAAGATTGAGAAAACAACCATGAAAAATGAGGATAATATACGAGGAATACTGGACACCATCAAGCGCCCCAACATTCGGATAATTGGTATTCCGGAGGAGGAAGAAAATAATAAGGGCCTGGAAAATTTATTCCATGAGATCCTGGAAGAAAACTTTCCAAATCTAGAAAGGCATTCAAATATCCAGACCCAAGAAATACAGAGGACCCCAAGTAGAATCAACCCAAGAAGATCATCTCCAAGGCACATCATAGCCAGACTGGCAAAAACAACAGATAAAGACAAGATACTAAAGTTGGCAAGAGGGAAACGCCAGGTTACTTACAAAGGTCACCCCATCAGGCTAACATCGGATCTCTCAGCAGAAACAATGCAGGAAAGGAAAGAATGGGGAAGCATAGTCAAAGTGTTGAGTGAAAAACAATTTCAACCAAGAATACTATACCCGGCAAAATTATCTTTTATATGGGAAAAAAAGATAAAAACATTCTCAAATAAACAAAATTTGAAGGAATTTACCAACACCAGACCAGCTCTTCAAGAGGTTTTGAAGGGAGTACTATACCAGGAAAACTAAAAAATCAGAGACAGTTATACGAGAACAAAAAACAACTAAGAAAATGGCTCACTTAATGATAGGATCAGGTATGGAAATATCGATAATTACATTGAATGTCAATGGATTAAATTCCCCAGTTAAGAGACATAGACTAGCTGAATGGATAAGAAAACAGAAACCCTCTATCTGTTGCCTACAAGAAACTCACTTTATGGATAAAGATATACATAGACTAAAAGTCAAGGGCTGGAAAAAGATATTCCATGCAAATGGAAATCAGAAAAAGGCTGGAGTAGCGATATTGATCTCAGACAAAATAGATTTTAAAACAAAGACTGTAAGAAGAGACAAAGAAGGGCATTATATAATAGTAGATGGGGTAATCCAGCAAGAAGATATAACCCTTATAAATATCTACGCACCCAACTCAGGTGCGCCTAAATATGTGAAGGAAAGACTGCTGGAGCTAAAAGGAGACATAGGGAAAAATACTATAATTGTTGGAGATCTCAACACCCCGTTATCTCCTATAGACAGATCTTCTAGACAGAAAATAAATAGAGAGATACAGGACTTAAATGATACTATAAATGGAATGGGCTTGACAGATATCTATAGAACTTTCCACCCTACATCCACAACATATACATTTTTCTCACCCCGACATGGAACCTTTTCAAAGATAGATCATATATTAGGACACAAATCAAGCCTTTACAGATTCAAAGGCATAGAAACTGTACCCAGCATCTTCTCTGACCATGATGGAATTAAACTCAAGATTAATTTCAAGAAACAACCCCGAAAACACACGAACACATGGAAACTGAACAACCTACTTCTGAATGACTTCTTCACTACTGAAGAAATTAAGGCTGAAATAAACAAATTTATGGAAACAAATGATAATGAGGACACAAGTGTCCAGAACCTATGGGACACAGCAAAAGCAGTCATAAGAGGGAAATTCATAGCAATTAGTGCACATAAGAAAAGGATGGAAAGATGGCAAGTAGATAACTTATCATCATGCCTCAGAGAACTGGAAAAACAACAACAAACGAACCCCCAAAATGCCAGGCGAAAAGAAATAATAAAGGTTCGAGCAGAAATAAATGAAATAGAAAATAAACGAACCATACAGAAAATAAATGAAAGCAAAAGCTGGTTCTTTGAAAAGATCAACAAGATTGATACTCCATTGGCTAGACTGATCAAGAAGAAGAAAGAAAGAAACCAGATTAATCAAATATGTGATGAAACAGGCAATATTACCACGGACATAGCAGAAATACATAATATCATTAGAGGATACTATGAGCGACTTTACGCCAACAAACAAGATAACCTGGAGGAGATGGACAAATTCCTGGATGCATATAAACTACCAAGATTGGATCAGGAAGACATAGAGAATCTGAATAGACCTATAACAAGCCAGGAGATTGAATCAGTAATTAATAATCTCCCAACAAAGAAAAGCCCAGGCCCAGATGGCTTCACTTGTGAATTCTACAAAACTTTCAAGGAAGAATTAACCCCTATCTTACTAAAATTATTTCTAAAGATTCAAAAGGAAGGAAACCTTCCAAATTCATTTTATGAAGCCTCCATCATCCTCATCCCCAAAACAGATAAGGATATGACAAAAAAGGAAAACTACAGACCAATATCATTGATGAATATAGATGCGAAAATTCTCAACAAGATACTCGCAAATCGTATCCAACAACATATAACAAAGATCATTCATCACGACCAGGTAGGCTTTATACCAGGGATGCAAGGGTGGTTCAATATACGCAAGACCATAAATGTAATACACCACATTAACAGAAAGAAAGATAAAAACCATATGATCATCTCAATTGATGCGGAGAAAGCGTTTGATAAAATACAACATCCTTTTATGATTAAGACTCTCAGTAAGATTGGTATAGAAGGGTCATTTCTGAACACAATAAAAGCAATCTATGAAAAACCTACAGCTAATATTATACTGAATGGGGAAAAGCTGAAAGCTTTTCCTCTGAAAACAGGTACTAGGCAAGGCTGCCCACTTTCTCCACTGCTCTTTAATATAGTACTGGAAGTCTTAGCTATTGCAATCAGAGAAGAGAACAGTATTAAAGGCATTCGAATAGGCAAAGAAGAGTTGAAAATATCTTTATTTGCAGATGACATGATGGTATACTTAGAAGACCCAAAGGTATCCATGAAAAAACTGCTTGAAGTAATAAGTGAATACAGTAAGGTGGCAGGATACAAAATCAATATCCAAAAATCTATAGCATTTCTATTTATGAACAACAAGTTGAATGAAGCAGAGCTGAAGAAAGGAATCCCTTTCACCGTAGCCACAAGATGTATAAGATATCTAGGGATAAACCTAACTAAGAAAGTCAAAGACCTTTATAAAGAAAACTACGAGAATCTTAAAAAAGACATTGAAAGTGACATAAAAAAGTGGAAGGACATCCCATGCTCCTGGATTGGTAGAATTAACATAATCAAAATGGCAATTCTACCCAAATTAATCTACATGTTTAATGCAATTCCAATCAAAATACCAGAGATATTCTTCAGAGATCTAGAAAAGACAATTATAGAATTTGTCTGGAACCATAAAAGACCTCGTATTGCAAAAGCAATCCTGCGTAAGAAGAATGGAGTAGGAGGCATATCACTCCCTGATCCCAAGATATACTATAAAGCTGTGGTCATCAAAACAGCATGGTATTGGCATAAAAACAGACATGTGGACCAATGGAAGAGAATAGAGACCCCAGAAATAACTCCCAAAGCTTATAGCCAACTGATCTTTGACAAAGGATATCAGTCAATCCATTGGGAAAAGGAAAACCTCTTTAGTAAATGGTGCTGGAAAAACTGGGTATCCACCTGCAGAAAGATGAAACTGAACCCCCATCTTTCACCATTAACAACAGTCAACTCAAAATGGATCAAAGATCTGAACCTAAGACCTCAGACAATAAAACTACTTGTGGAAAATGCTGGGGAAACTCTGGGAGACATTGGAGTAGGCAAAGACTTCTTAAATAAGACTCCCAAAGCACAGGCAATAATCCCTAAAATAGACAAGTGGGACTATATTAGACTAAGAAGTTTCTGCACAGCAAAGGACACAGTAACAAGTGTGAACCGACAACCCTCAGAATGGGAAAATATTTTTGTTAAATATGCCTCAGACAAGGGACTGATAACGAGAATACATAGGGAACTCAAGTGCCTTATGCGAAAAAAAATGATTAACCCGATTAAAAGATGGGAAAGTGAGCTGAACAAAAGTCTCTCTAAGGAAGACATACGAACAGCCAAAAAGCATATGAGGAAATGCTCAACATCCCTCATCATAAGGGAGATGCAGATAAAAACCACAATGAGATACCACCTAACCCCTGTCAGAATGGCAAAGATTAAGAATATAAAAAGTGATAAGTGTTGGCGGGGATGTGGTGAAAAGGGAACCCTCCTACACTGTTGGTGGGAATGTAAACTAGTTCAACCACTGTGGAGAACAATATGGAGGTTCCTCAAAGATCTACAAATAGAACTACCATTTGATCCAGCAATCCCACTTCTGGGTATTTACCCAAAAGACAGGAGAACGCTCAGTCAGAAAAGTGCTTGCACATCCATGTTTATTGCAGCATTATTCACAATTGCCAAGACATGGAACCAACCTAAATGTCCACAAACTGATGAATGGATTGGAAAAGTGTGGTATATATACTCTATGGAATACTACTCAGCCATAAAAAATAACAAGACCCTGGCATTTGATAGAAAATGGTCAGATATGGAGGATCTATTGCTGAGTGAAGTAAGCCAGACTATGAAAGAAAGATATTGTATGTATCCACTCAATATATACCAACTATCCGCACTCTATGATAGAGAGCAAAAAATCGGAGGACATAAAAGCAGTGAAGGTACTTAATGAGAATAGAACAGTGTGGAATGGGG
>NW_006159500.1:975282-983560 GCF_000334495.1 Tupaia belangeri chinensis | reverse complement strand
ATAGCAAGAGAACAATAGAGAGGCAGGACATTAGTGAGAATCAGATATGGCTTATTACCTGTTGATGAGGACATGCATAGTATTCTCAACTGGATTGGTCTGAGAAGTATTTCATGATATGTAAAGTCTTTTTACAAGCAAAATGAGAAATAGTGACTGTTTCAAAAAATAACTATAATAATAATAATAATGATTGGGAAAACATAGAAAAGATATCGAATGTTGAATTGGAGAGATTAATGTCTTTGTATTGACTGACATGCATGGCATTCCCTTTTGAAAAAGCAATGTAATACACTGTAAAGTTATATGTAATCCAATGTAATATAAAGAAGATTATGATGATAATAAAAATTTAAAAAAAAGCAATGTAAAAAAATACAAAATCTAGTTTAATAGATCTGGAAAACACATAACATATAAAGACACAGAAAAGTGGAGAGCATAAGGATAAAGGGTATACCAAAGAAAACTAGCACGTTTATATTAAAATCAGACAAAACAGGTTTTAAAGCAAAAAGCACTATCAGAGATATAGTAGGTCACTGTATAATAATAAAGATTCAGTTTATCTGGAAAAAAATGACTATCTGAATACCAGATATCATGACCTGAAAATATGCAAAGTAAAAATACATAGATCTTCAAAAAAAAATTTACAAAATCATTAGTAGAGTAAGGAATTTTAAGAACATAGCTTGGTATTTGGTAGGTGAGTAGTACAATAATCAAGCTTTATCCAATGAGCATATCTATAAAACATCACACTCAACAATTCTAGAATGCAAATTCTTTCATTTTTTAGAGAGATTTTTGCTGTAGGGCACATGCATTCGCCAGAGAGACCGAGAAAGATGGAGAGACAAAATGCTAGAAATCACTCCCCAGGGGGAAGACCATACCATAATCCTTTCTCCTCCATTTTCCTCTAAGGATTTTGCATGCACATGCACCCGGAGTTTACTTTAAGCCACCGGGACTGGGGCTCAAACCGCAGTTTACTATGTAGGAGTTCAATGACATAATCCTTATGCCATCTGCTGGTCCTAAATGCAAATTCTTTTTAATCACAGATGGATCATATATAAAAACTTGAACACATTAGGCCAAAGGTGAAGCTGCAACAAATTTGAAAGATTAAAATTATATGGAATATATTCTCTAAATATAATGGAATTATGCTAGAAGTAAAAAATAGAAAACTAACCAGAAAAATCTCTATATATTTGGAAATAAAAACAAAAAATCCCATCTAAATAACCCAGAAGCCAAAGAAGAAATCATAGTGGAAATTAGAATATTAGAACTTAAAATAAGCATACTAACTAGATATCAGAACTATGGCCTTAAATTCATATATTATTATTTTTATTATTGTTGTATTTTTTAGAGACATTTTTGCTATAGAGCACACAGGCTCATTGGAGAAACAGAGAAACAGAAAGCAAGATATCATCTCCCAGAGGGGATGGCCATGCCACAATGCCTCCTCCTCTATTCACCCCTCAAGATTTTGGGCACGCATGCACATGCTCTCAGTGTGAGTTTCAAGCCTCCAGGTCTTAGACCCAAACTGCGGTCGACTACGTGGGAGTCCAGCGACATAGCCATTACGCTAACTGCTGGTCCCAATGATATCTTGCTTTCTTTTCTTTTTTTTTTTTTTAGAGACATTTTTGCTATAGAGCACACAGGCTCATTGGAGAAACAGAGAAACAGAAAGCAAGATATCATCTCCCAGAGGGGATGGCCATGCCACAATGCCTCCTCCTCTATTCACCCCTCAAGATTTTGGGCACGCATGCACATGCTCCCAGTGTGAGTTTCAAGCCTCCAGGTCTTAGACCCAAACTGCGGTCGACTACGTGGAAGTCCAGCAATGTAACTATTATGCCATCTGCTGGTCCCAAATTCACACATTATTAATAGAAATGAAGAAAGCTTGAGAATTACTGATCTAAATATCTAACTTAAGGAGCCAGAAAAAGAATAACAGAGTAAACCCCCCAAAGTGGATGAAATGAAATAGTAAATATAAAAAACAGAAATGAAAAAAGTCAAACAATGCAAGTTGGTTTTTTGAAAATAATAAAATAAAATGGACAAATTTCTGGAATAATTAAAACAAAGAAAAGGAATATGCAAATAACAGTCAAATGAAAGAGAGACATAAATACAAATGTTCCAGACATTTAAAGTAGGAGATAGTATTATAAACACCTTAAAAACTAAGATGAAATATTAATAGGTAAATTATTAGAAAAAAAGCAACTTTTCAGAAATAACTCTAGAAGATATGGAAAATCTAAAGATACACTAATTAGTATAGAAACATAATTATTGGATTAACCTTTTTTACATAGAACCAGTCATATTGGAATGCTCTGGATTAGTTCCAGGGTTGACTTGAATATGACGGGCACCCGAGATTCCGGTTGCTTGGAAGGGTGTAATGTGGGAGAGGATGGGAGCATGACAACATGACAAAACCCATTTGTAGATCTCTCTCTGTTATGAAAAAAACGAACTATTTTTTTTTAACATGGGAAAAATATATTAGACCTGGGTGAGTTTACAGGTGCACTCTACCAAACATTCAAGCATAAATCTAAAACTTGTATCAACTTTTCCCAGACAACCACAGCAACACTAGAAATTGAAAGGATTATTCTATTTCTCATTTTGTAAGGCTAGCATAGCATTAATATCAAAATAATTCCAGATCAGTGTAAGAAAAATAATTACAGGCCAACTTACTCAAGAACATAGATATAAAAATATTAAAGGGAACATCAGAAAAGTTAATTGAGTAGTGTATTAAAAATTACATCATAAATAGGTAGAACTTGTCCCAGGAAATCAAGAACGATTCAACATAAAAGTTCATTAATACGATTAATCATATTAATTAACATATTAAAGAAAAAAGATTATATGATACTTTCAATGGATGCAGAAAAAGTAGTTAACATTCAACATCTGTTCATAATAAACTCTCCTAACAAACTGGCAATAGAAGGGAACATCCTTAATCTGATAAAGGTTATCTATAAAAACCCACTAAATACCATGTGTAATGGTAAACTGTTAAAAGCATTCCTTCAAGATTAGAAGTAAAGTAAGAGTGCCTACTTTGATCACTTCTATTCAGCCTCATACAGGAAGCTGAGACAATGGAGTAAAAGAAGAAAAAGCAATAAAAGGACTTAAAAGAAAAAAACAAAACACAACCTTTACTATTTGCCAAAATTGTTATTATGATATAGAAAATGCAGAGGTAGCTACAGATAAATTATTCAAATTAACAAGAGAGTGCAGTAATTTTGCATGATACAATTGGTCAGTTTACAAAAATCAATTTCCTTCTTCTCTGGATAACAGTTCATTTCAAAATCACATGAAAATATTACATCCAAGGGAAGAACAAAATTGGATTGATACTACAAGACTTACTGCAAAACTACAATAATTAAGGCAGTATGGGAATGGTGAAAGGCTGCACGGATGAATGGATACTAACAGAGACTTTAGAAGTGGACCCTCAGAAATAAAATGATCTTTGACAAAGGAACAAAGGCAATTCAATGGAGAAAATGCAAACGGTCCTTGCAACAAACAGTTCTAGAACAAATAGATATTCACATACAAAAAAGTGAATTTAGACACAGATTTTACACCCTTCACAGAAATAAGCTAAAAATGGATCACAAATCCAAATGTAAAATTCAAAACTATGAAACTCCTATAAGGTAATATAGGCAGAAATCTAGGTGACTTTGGATTTGGCAATGACTTTTAGATAGTGCACCAAAGGCACAATCCATGAGAGAAAGATTTGATGCACTGGACTTCCATTTAAATGAAAAACAAATGCTCTGCAAAAGATAGTGTTAAGAGAGTAAAAACAGAACCACAGACTGGTACAAAATATTTGCAGAAGACATCAGATAAAGGACTATTTTCTAAAATATATAACAATCTCTTAAAACTCAAGAATAAGAAAATAAATAGCTAGATTTTTTTGTTTTTTTGAGAGGTTTTTGCTATAGGGCACGTGCACTAGACAGAGAGAGACAGAGAGACAGAAAGCAAGAAATCACCTCCCAGGGGGGATGGCCACGCTGCAATCCCTTTTCTTCCATTCTCCTCTTAGGATCTTGGGCACACACGTGACCGGTGTGAATTTAAGTCACCGGGTCTGGGACTCGAACTGCGGTCGACTACATGGGAGTCCAGCAACAGAGCCATTACGCTAACTGCTGGTCCCAGTGCCAAAGATCTTAATAGTGACCTCACCAAGGAAGATATACAGATGGAAAATTAGGACATAAGAAGATATTCTATTTCATATATCATCATGAAAATATAGGGACCAGCAGTTAGCATAATGGCTCTATCGCTGGACTCCCATGTAGTTGACCACAGTTCGAGTCCTGGACCAGATAACTTAAACTCATGCCTGTGCGTGCATGTGCGTGCGAAAGATCCCAAGAAGAGAATGGAGGAGAAGGGATTGCAGCGTGGCAGAGGGTGATTTCTAGATTTCTGTCTCTCTGTTTCTGTCTTTCTGGCAACCGCACGCACCCTATAGCAAAGACCTTTCCAAAAAAAAAAAAAAGTAAATGAAAACAATGCAATAACACTACACATCTATGAGAATGGTTGAAATATAGAACCTTGACAACACTAAATACTGGGAAGATATAGAGCAATAGGAACTCCCATTCATCGCTAGTGTGAATGCAAATGCTGTATCCACTTTAGAGGACAGTGGTGGTTTCTTTAAACATATTCTTACCATATGAGCTAGCAACTGAACTTCTTGGTATTTATCCAAAAGTACTGAAAATATATGTCTATACTAAAACCTGCTCACAGATGTTTATAGCAGCTTTATTCATAATTCAAAACCTGGAAGCAACCAAGATGTCCTTCAGTTGGCGAATGACCAAATAAATTGTAGTATAAAAACAGACACATAGACAAATAGGACAGAATTGAGAATCCAGAAATAAACCCAACAATGTAGAGCCAATTGATCTTTATTAATTTATTTTTTTGAGAGGTTTGTGCCTTAGGGTGCCTGTGCTTGCTGGGGCCAGGGTGGGGGAGTAGTGAGAAATCATCTCCTGGGGGGGATGCCACTATCCCTTCTCCTCCATCCCTCCATCTCCATTCTCCTCCCAGGATTTTGGGCATGCACACACACGATTGGCCTGATTTTCAAGCCACTGGACTTGGACAGTGGTCAACCATGTGGGAGTCCAGTATGCCATCTGCTGGTCCTGAGCTAACTGAATTTTTTACAAAGTTCCCAAGACAACTCAGTGGAGAAAAGCTAGATTTTCAATATTTTGTGCTGAGAAAACTAGGTATCTACCTGCTGAAGAATGTAACTAGATCTTCTCTCTCATTATTAACAAAAATCATCTCAAGTTGTATTAAATATTTAAATGCAAAGTCTAAAACACGCTCCCGATAGCAAAAACCTCTCCAAAAAAAAAAAAAAAAAAAGTCTAAAACAATTAGGTTGTCAGGAAAGTCATGACATATTTTTCCATGTAAAAATGCATCACGATGTTCCTGATGACCCAATATGAAACCACTTTTGGAAAACAAAGGGGAAACGCTTCAAGACATAAGAGAAGGCAAGTGTTTCTTAAATACAATCCTAAAGCACAGGTAATAACATCAAGGATAGGCAAGTGGGATTATATCAAGCTAAGAAGCTTTTGAACAGCAAAGGAAACAATAGATAAGGAGACAACCCAGAGAATGGGAGACTAGAAGAAACCTCTAGAGTTTTCTCTCAACTTTGCTGTCAATCTAAAACTATTCTTTAAAAATGGAAACAAAAGACAACTGTAGTAAAAAATAATGAAAGAACATGTATTCACTCAACATTTATGTAAAGATTTTTAAAAAATACTATATACTTAAGAGTAAAATAAAACATGGAAAGTACCTGAGAGTTAATCCAACAAAACATTTACAGATCTGTTATGGGAAAAACTACTTTTCAGAAAACCTAAATAAGTGAATTATATCGTGTTCATGATACAAATAGACTTAACATCATAAATTTTTAAGTTTTCTACCATTATTGTAGATTCCAAATAATTCTAGTAAAAATTCTAACAGGATTTTTCAGGAAACATGATAAGCAAATTGTAAAATTTACACATAGAAGAAAAGATCTGAGAATATCCAAACACTCCTGAAGAATTAAGATGTGTCTGGGGATGAACTGGGGCTGTTATCCCAACAAAACTCAACACTCATTAAAAGGTGGAAAAGTCCGGCATTAAGGCAAGGATAGACACACTGATCAGTGGAATAGTATACAGCATGCATAAACATTTATAGAAAATTTTTTAATTTTAGAACTGTCATTGAAAATTGGGGGAAATTAAAATGACTGGGGGAAACACAACATCACATTAAATGATGGTGTGACATATGGTTATCCTTACAGAAAAACTTAAATTGAATTTCTACCTTATACTATACAGAGAAATTAATTCTAGGTGTTAAAGATTTGGATATGAAAGACTTATGAATCTATAAAACTTTTAAAAGAAGGTACAGATATATATGAGGGAATGAATTCTCAAACAAAACATAGAAAGTTAAAACTATAAAGGAAAAGGTTAAGTCAATTACACTAAAATTAAGACATTCTCTTTACAAAAGGGCATCATAAAGAAAGAAAAATTATAAGCCATGTACTGGGGTAAGATATTTACACCCCATTAATTGATGAAAAACTATCACCAGGAATATATCAGCACTTCTAAAATCAATATGAAAAGAAGAAATATTCACTAGAAAATGGGAAAAAGACATGTGTAGGCATTTTTATTTAAGAGGGAATAGGAGGGACCAGTAGGTGGCATGGTGGTTAAGGTGTTGGATTACCATATGGCCAACTGCAGTTTGAGACCCAGACCCAGTGGCTTGAAAAATCACAACAAATAAATATAGATAAATAAATAAATGAATGTTAAAAAAAAGAGGGGAAAGAAAAGCCCAGTAAACATAAGAAAAAATGATGAACATCATTTGTAATTGAGAAATGCAAATGCAAATTTAAACCTCAATCATATGTCATTTCCTATCTACCAGAATGATAATTTTAAAGTTTGTAATACAAGTCTAACACAGAATGTGTACTAAGAAAAACTTTTTTTTTTTTTTTTTTTGTAAGAGCGATTTTTGCTATAGGGTGCATGTACTCACTGGAGAGACCAAGAGACAAAAAGTGAGAAAGCACCTCCTGGGATCTTGGGCATGCACGCACATGTGCCCAGCATGACATTTAAGCCACCGGGTCCAGGACTCAAACCATGGTGGACAGCAAGGGAGTCTAGTGACGTAACAATTATGCTATCTGCTGGTCCCAAACATTTTTTTAAAATAAAGTTTATTCATTTATTTCTTTTAAGAGAGAGACAGAGCCAGAGAGGGACACCCTGAACAAGATCATCATGCCATGGGTCCACCCCGAGCCGCAGCCAGCCTGGGTCATGGGCAGGCATGCACATGCCTGGCCTGTACAAGGAGGTCCTAGGATATAAATCTCGGATCTTCCTATGGGGGGTCCAGCACTGCAGAGTGTTGTGTCACCACTGAACTACCATCTGGCCCAGGAAAACTCTCCTACATTGCTTGTAGAATTATAACTTTGCACATCCCTCAAGGATAATAATTTTGCATTATTTGGTTACATTAAATATGTGCCCTCCTAGTTAGATAATGTAGTCTAGTGTCGCAAAATAGATGTAAAAGGACTTTATTAGTTATAGAGAACTAGAAAGAACTCAAATGTCCACTGACAGGGAAAAGTCTCAAATGTCCATAGAAAGGGAAAATATGTAACTATTATGGATTGTAGCATACTCAATACAACAGAATAATTTAGAGCAGTGAAAATAAGTGATAGTTTCATGCACTAATTTGGATGAATGTCATGAATGTAAAGTATTGAAAGCAAATCACAGAGAATATGCACAGTGTGATTCATTTATACGAAGTTAACAAAGCTAAATGATGTTGAGAGATACACTCATGTGGTAAGACTAGATGAAATGTCAATGTTTCTTTATTTAGGATGGTGGTTCCTTCTGGGGGCCGGAGAGTGGGAGAGGATTGGAACTGTGGGAAATTGTGAATGTTCTGCTCTCTGGGTTCATGGGTGCTTGAATCATTGTTAGTATTTATAACCAATATTACATATGTTATAAATACTAAATGAATGTTAAAAAAAAGAGGGGAAAGA
>NW_006159500.1:968722-971922 GCF_000334495.1 Tupaia belangeri chinensis | reverse complement strand
TGAACATCATTTGTAATTGAGAAATGCAAATTTAAACCGCAATCATATGTCATTTCCTATCTACCAGAATGATAGTTTTAAAGTTTGCAATACAAGTCTTACACAGAATGTGTAGTAAGGAGAACTTTTTTTTTTTTCCTTAGGAGTGATTTTTGCTATAGGGTGCATGTACTCACTGGAGAGACCAAGAGACAGAAAGTGAAAAATCACCTCCTGGGCATGCACGCACATGTGCCCAGAGTGACGTTTAAGCCACTGGGTCCAGGACTCAAACCGTGGTCGACCACAAGGGAGTCCAGTGATGTAACAATTGTGCCATCTGCTGGTCCCAAGCATTTTTTAAAAATTAAAGTTTATTCATTTATTTCTTCTAAGAGAGAGACAGAGACAGTTTCAACACCTTAACCATCATGCCACCTACTGGTCCCTCCTGTTTCCTCTTAAATATAAATGCCTACACATGTCTTATAAATTAATGTATAACAATTATACATAAAATAGAATACTTTTATTTCATCATCACTGGCTAGTCATGTCTGGAACACACAAAGAAAGGTGACAAAGTCAATAAAAGGTGATAGAAAATTTTGATTTCTTTTTATAAAAAGATGATACACAGTATCTTTTCTGCCCATTGTTCAGTGTAACAAAACGGTTTAGGTCATTCTGAAGTCCACAGCAGGCAAGAATTTTATGATGTGTGAGCTTCTGAAAGAAGAAACCATTTTATAAATAAATTTATGTGGTGCTAAGTAGCCACATGGAACTGTTACACAGCTGTAAGGTGGTGAGGTTATAAAGTGATGTTCCTTTTATATCATAGAGAATACACCTATGGAGATGGGTAGAAACAAGAAAATATTTTACTATTTTGAGAGAAAACTTGAACTTTTTTCAGATTATCTTTTTTTTAAGAGTTTTTTTTTTTTTTAACCTTAGGGTGTGTGTACTCATTGGAGAGAGAGACAGTGAGAGGGAAAGTGAGAAATCACCCCCCAGAAGGGATGGCCATGCTGCAATCCCTTCTCCTCCATTATCCTCCCAGATCTTGGGCACGCATGCACATGCGCCCAGTGGGAGTTTCAAGCTACCGGGTCCAGGACTAGAACTGTAGTCAACCATGTGGTAATCCAGAGACATTACCACTCTGCCATCTGCTGGTCCCTCAAATTATCTTTTAAAATAATTATTAATTTATTATTATTATTTTTCAATTCACCAGAGAGAAACAGAGAGAGAGAGAGAAAAGGAAAGTGAGAAAAGCAAACCCTCAGATCTGGGACTCAAATAGCAGTCAGCCATGTGGGAATCCAGTGACCCTAACCAGCATGCCATCTGCCGGCCCTCAGAGTCTTTGTTAACTTGACTCTCAGATTTTTAAAAACATTTGGAACTATTATTCCTTCCCTTTGAATGTCTCTTAATTTCTTACATTTCCACTTCACTGAGCTTCACCAGTAAATTATTTTGTATGTTCATTATTCTTTGCCTGTGCTTTCTGTTTAGTTTCAGGTTTTAATTAGCTTATATTCCTAAGAGCTTTATACCAGAGATTTATTCATCAGTTATGAAAATGTTACTCTCTTCAATTTTATTAGACTTTTTATAAATTTAAAAACATACTTCTTTTAAAAACAGATCCAGTAATATTTTGTGATAGTTTATTATACTTTGCCTTAAAATCTGATTTTTTTGTGTTTCTCTTACGATATTAGCCTTCTTGAGTGACTAATGAAAAGCAATAAAATAAAAATATGTTTCCAGTTCCTATTCTTATTTTCTGCATTTACAGATTATATTTATTCAGCTTTTATTACATCAGTATAAATTGATATTTAAAAACCATGTAGTATTTAAAGCCAAAGACTGCTACTCTCCACTTGTTTTTTGATAAACTGAACATTTTACATATGTATGACCCACATAGTTTTTCTTGGCATTTATTGTAACTGTTCTATTCTATTCAAATTCTTTATTTATTTCTTTTTTATTAAGGTTTTTGCTTTAGGGTGTTTGTGGTCACTCGAGAAAGAGACAGAGAGGAAAGTGAAAAATCGCCCCTGGGGGGATGGCCACTCCACAATCCCTTCTCTTCCATTTTCCTCCCAGGATCGTGGGCACACATGCACCCAACACTGTGAGTTTCAAGCCACTGAGTCTGGGATTTGAACTGTAGTTGGCAATGTGGGAGTCCAGTGACATAACTGCTATGCCATCTGCTGGCCCCTCTATTCAAACTGTATCTACGACCTGTCTTAATATCTTCCACACATATTTCATTTTTTAATCTTGGTAAAAGTTAACAAACATCCTAATAGATCTTTTGAACCATTCTAACAGCTCTGTAAGGAGATACCATTCTTTCTGTTTTGTAGGAAATTGAGATTAAACAAAGTGAATTGATGTGTTTAAATTTAATAATGCAAATACATTATTTTGGAAGTTGGAAGTAGGGTTGAGAGTTTGAACAGGTTCAAGTGAATCTTTAAATTCATTTATTTACTTTTATATGTGGGTTCAGTGGATCCAGAACCTTAAGTAACCATCTACTGAGTTTCTGAACAAGTTTCTCATCCTCTCCCCTGCATGTAGACTTTGGTTTAGAAAGTGAATGCTCAAAAGAGTCCATTATCTTCCCCACTACTTAAAAAAAAATTAATCAACTATTTTAAATTTTATTTATTTATTTTAGCAGAGAGCCAGTGAGAAGAGAGAAAAGATAGAAAGTTTCTCGAATGGGGTCCTCATGCCACAACACCCACCTCCCCCTGAGTGTTGGAGTGTTAACTGGTCCGAGTCACAGGTACACGTGTGTACCTGTCCTCCTCAGGGAGGTTCCAGAACACGAACCCAGGACCCTTCCCATGTGGGCCCTCTTGCATCACTGCTGTGCTACTACCTGGCTCCTTCCTCACTGTCTTCTGATTGTGGTTTGCTGTTGGTGTGTTCTCATACTTTGAGAGAACATAGATCTTATGTCTTATCAGGATCTTGCCTGATCTGACACTTGTTTCATCAGATGGAAAGAAAGCATTTATTCAATTCACGAAAAAAACTAAGTAAACATAACAATGGTTTCATAGGAGGAAAAAATATATCTTCACTGGCGTATTATTAATCAGTTTGAAAAACAGTCTAATTGCTGATGATCCATGCGAAGACCATTTTTACTGCTGCAGGTGCCCAGGAAGACTGGAGTG
>NW_006159500.1:967144-968608 GCF_000334495.1 Tupaia belangeri chinensis | reverse complement strand
TTTTTGTGGGAACCAGCAGTTAGCGTAATGGCTATGTCTCTGGACTCTCACGTAGTCAACAGCAGTTCGCATCCTGGACCTGGTAGCTTAAAACTCACGCTGGGCGTGTGTGCGTGCATGCCCAAGATCCCAAGAGGAGAACAGAGGAGAAGGGATTGCGGTGTGACCATCCCCCTTGGGGGGTGATTTCTTGCTTTCTGTCTCTCTGTCTCTCTCTGTCTGTCTGGCGAGCGCACACGCCCTATAGTGAAAAAAACCTCTCCCCCAAAAAATAAATAAATAAAGACAGAGATTTTTGATATAGGGTGCTTGTGCTCGCCAGAGAGATGGATAGACAGAAAGTGAGAAATCATTCCTCAGGAGAATGGCCATGCTGCAATCCCTTCTCCTCCATTCTCTTCTTGGGATCTTGGGCACACACTCCTGGTGTGTTTTAAGCCACCGAGTCTGGGACTTGAACCGTGGTTGACTAGATGGGAGTCCAGCGACGTAACCATTACTCCATCTGCTGGTCTCAGGTAGTTGATATTTCTCTCAGATAACACTTGGATGCCTAAGGATAAGCTTTAATCTGACCTATACCATAGTTTCTCAGAATCTTTAGTAGAAGAATACCTTTCTTTCTTTTAGAATAATTATTTATTTAATTTTATTTATTACTATTATTATTTTTTAATTTGCTATAGGGCATGCCAGAGAGAGACAGAGAGAGAGAGAAAGAAAGAAAATGAGAAAGCAGGTCACTAAATCTGGGACTTGAACCACAGTCGGCCATGTAGGAGTCCAGTGCCTTAACTACTACACCACCTGCTGGCCCAGAAGGATGTCTTTATAGCCAGTCTAGCCATTTCCTTTGACACCCATTACATTTGGATTTCACTAAATTTTTGGCAAAGCCCTGTACTAATACACAGGCATAGACCATCACTTTTATACAGCCAGGAGTAACATAAAAGGCCCAGGAAAAGTCAGGTTCCGAAGCTGAGATCTGGTACATTAGCAAAGTGTTCAAAAGCAGTGTTATTACTCGGTATTCCAAAGAGATATCTGCAGTCTTGTGTTTATCGTGGCACTATTCACAATAGGCAAGATACCGAATCACTGTGTCCATCAAATAATGGGTAAAGAAAATATTTTACATATATAGTGGCGTACTATTTAGCCATAAAAAGGAGATCTTGTCATTTGTGACAAAATGGATGAACCTGGAGGACATTATGTTGAGTGAAGTAAGACAGGCACAGATGTCACTGCGTGATCTCACTCATGTGCAACCTAAAAAAGTTGATCTCTTACGAATAGAGTATGATGGTGGTTACTAGAGGCTGAGTGCTGGTGGTGGTGAGTGGTTAGAGAGATGTTGGTTAAAGGATACAAAATTGTAACTAGAAAGGAGGAATGATGAGTTCCAGAGAGCTCCTACACAGTATGGTAACTATAGTCAATGATGACATATTGTAGTCT
>NW_006159500.1:921843-967113 GCF_000334495.1 Tupaia belangeri chinensis | reverse complement strand
ATGCCGGGAGAGTGGAAGTGTGCTCACCACACAAAAACGAGAACTGTGTGGGGTGGCGATGCATATGTGAATTAGCTAGATTTAACCATTCCACAGTGTGTGCATGCTTCAAGGCATCGCATACATGATAAATACATGGAACTTTATCTGTGAATTAAAAAAAATAAATTTGGGAGAAAACCCCAAGAAATGAAAACAGAAGTAGCATTATTTATATCCCAAGGCCAAGAGCACATTAACCCATCAACCATTAAATGATTTTTCAGTATCCCCCAGCTCGTTGGTAGTAATTCTGATTTGAATAGTTTTACTGTACTGTATTTAATCTTAGGTAGCCCAGCTACTATTAGATCATAGCCTGTTTTCCCCTTTTGTTTCTAATGATGAGAAAGAAACAAGTACATACAATGTTCTCCCAACTTAACTGACCATGAAGTGTGTTTGTGTGCATTTAGTTTTGGCAGAGAGGAAATAATGCATTAAAACTTAAAGTGAAGGGCTCACATTAACAAGGAGAAACGTGCCTGAGTGTTTCAAAGGCTTGAAAACGCTTGGTGCTCAGTATTTCTTTTTAAGCTTATGTCCAGTGACAGCCCATGAGTTTCTAGTTCACCTACTTTTCTCGGGAGTGTTGGGCAGTTACAAACCAAGCCATAAACATTTGTGGGGGTAACAGACACCTTAGAAGCATTAGGTGCACAGATATTTGAGATTTATATGTTTCTAGGCATGAATAATTTCAAGGTGGCACTTTACAACAAAATAAAAAATGGGTTCCTGATTTATTGTGAACTTTGAAAATTGGAAACCTATATGGTATTCAGTTTATGCATTAGTTTAAAATAATCAAACCATTAATTAAGTCATGCAAATACTGATCAATTCTGGTCCTTGCTGAAATAATTTAAACACATTTGTGAATTAAAAGTTGTCATCAGTTATTGACAAACACTAATGAAGGTGGAAAAGATTAGTTTTAAATAATTAAATTTGTAATAAACATAAAAATAAGACCTGAATTAATTATGTGCTGTGATCAAGAAAAACGGTATCTTTAACTCTACAGATATAAAATATTATCTAATTCTGACAGTAGATAGTATGAGCACTTTTAAGCTTACATTATTATTTTTCGTTTTCGAGAAAAATTCATGATAGAGTTTGCACATGTGTATAGGAGTGACTGTGTGTGTGTGTGTGTGCACGTGCGTGCATGTGTGTGTGAAAGAGAGAAAAGCACTCTTCACAGGGTCTGGCCTTGCCACACACCCCCGCCCCCAGCCCCAGTCCTCCAGACTGTGTGATCTTGGGCACATGTGCATGTTTCTATCTGACCAGGTCAGAAATTTGAATCTTGATCACCTTGTAGGATCCAGCTTCTCTGAAGCAGCATATTTCCGCTGTATCACAGAGCTGGTGCCAAGCTAACGTTAAGAGCCCCTGCCCTTGACATGGAGGCTGTCATCCTAGACAAGCTCTCCATTGGCGCTGCAAGAATTGATGAGTGGGAAAAAACCTTAGAGACGGAATATCAAATATTTTCCATAAATAGCAGATAAAAGAGTCTTCCATCCATCACTGCCAAATTCTGAGCCTTATTTTAAAGATCAGAGATAAAATCAACCACTGAAACCTTATTCATTGATTTCTATGACTCCCAAATGTCTCATTTTGTTTGAGAATTAAATGCTAGAAATTACACAAACACACACACACACACACACACACACACATATATATATATATATATATACTGCTAGAAATTATATATATAATATATATATACCAAGTTAGGCTAACTTATATGATCTAAAATTGGCTGTAATAATTCCGTTTTGATAGCTTTTACACACAAAGAAATGTGTAAAAACAGCAAAGGAAATGATAAAATATTGACTATTTTAATAATCTTTGACCGCAAGTAAAAGTAGCACTTTCTGAAACCCCATAAAGGACTCATTTTTATCATCTGCCAGAAGAAAAAGCATCTTTTGCTGAGCTTCTGCCTCCAGAATTCGAAATCTGAGTTTAGGTAGACTTAAGGGCCTTTGGTAAACTGCTGGAGCACTCCGGGCAGAAATCTTGGACTAGGCTCTAGGGTCATTAACCTCGCCACTGGCATCCCACCAGTCCCACCAGTTGCTTAGTGGTCTTCCAACTTCACTCTTGTCAGATTCCCTTGGATAGATTATTATCACACAGTCAGGTGTCCCCTCCCTGGGTGGGGCTAACAAATCTGCATTTCTAATGAGGTCCCAGGTGACGCTAGGGACCATGCCAGGAACACAGCTTTGGCTTAAATTCTATAAGAAAGAGTAATTCATCCTTTTATGTGAGGCCACTTCTTTCTTTAGGCTTCTTTGCCTTGGGGCTATTGTACATATCCAGCAGCAAGCCATTATAACCCTGTATTAAAAAAATGTGGCCACAGTTTGGAACCCATAGAGGCCACTTCTGAAGTCCTCTGGGAGTCCTTGTTTTCCTTCAAGGCCTCTGACCATCTCACTTCTGGCCTCTGTGTTGCATTGGTTTTACCAGCGCTGCAAAGATAAATTCTATTTAACCACTTGTGAGCTGGCTTTGCAGCCTTTAAGAAAATGCTCTTCTGGTTTATGTGGAAGCTGTGGAGCCAGAAAATCTTGAGATGGCCTATCCTAAATCCACATCTAGATGGAGTAAGAGGAGGTCGGTGTTGGATCAGGGCATGGACTACCAGTCTCTGGAGTTAGGTTTGCCTGGGTTCCAATTTCAACTCATACTTCCATGTGTCAAAGGATTGAGAGAAGATGGCAGAAAAACAGACATGATTTACATTCTTTCTACTTTTGTACTGTGGGTGATTCTCATTTTATGAATGGGAATCATAGAAATGGTAGATGTGGAAGCAAAAATAACACATTTAGTTGTTCAAGAACAATTGCTTGGTGAGGCTCAGCACATGAATCTAAGGTTCCAGAACCAAGAGCCATGACCATTGTATTAACTTAGAGATCAAGGAGATAGCATAAGAATGAATTCTAGATTTTATTTATAATAATAATTAACCTTAATTCTATATGCTTACTACTTGCCATTTTACTGAGAAAGAGGAGGACAGAGAGACTGTCTAATGATCTGTTGTTATCAAGCTTTGTACGTTTAGATGAAGAATCAGTTACCCATCAATCAGATGCCTCAAAGTAACTGTATTTTTAAAAAGTCACTCTCAATTTACACTCTAATTGGAAAATTTCTAACACCTATCATTTTTCAGGATAGTTTGTATCCAAGAAGCCTAATCCCCTTTTCTCTTAATGCTGCTGTCTGCCTCAAATCAAAGCTGAAAGAGCAATCAATACAAAAGAAATATTTGCAAAGAAAAACAAAACCATTTGATTAATCAACATGGAGGGGAGAAGAAAGCATAAAACTTAAAATAAATTTCAAATGATTAAATCTCAATGAAAATAAATCATCAAACAATGGAAAAAGTTATGGAGTCAGGTCTCCATTTCAACCAGTTGTTTTAGATATTTTTTAGTTTGTCCATTTTCTTTAGTTTGCTCTTTAGAAAAATAACACTCTAAGTAGGAAAATAAGAGAGATTATAACTCCTAAATAGCATTTGGCAAAGTTTTTAAAAAAATAGGTCATCAAATAGAAAGAAGGCAGAATCTACATGAAGTCTGATTGATGGTTTGATAGGATGCTTCAACACTCCTCAAAGATAACAGGTTGTTTTTGTTTTTGTTTTTCCCCCAGAAGTAGGTAATTTTATTTAAAAAGACTGTTCTTACCCTCATCCTTCCATTCCTTATTGCTGGCCCATCTTCTGCCAATCTCAGCACATACAAATCCATTTTGTATTCTCTTCCTCCACGAATGCTGAATCCAAATCCTTTGGCTCCTTTCTCCATATCCACAGTGAAATAATCAAAATCCTTTGGGGTTGAGGAGAAAATGAAATAACTTGTTTAGTATCAGAAAACCTTATTTTTGAAAAAAATTTATTTAATCTTACTTATTCAATTATTTTAATTTGACCAGAGAGAGACACACAGAGAGACAAAGAGAGGGAAAGTGAGAAAGCAAGTCACCAGATCGGGCACTCAAACCATGGTCAGCCATGTGGAAGTCTAGTTCCTTGACCACCACACCACCTGCTGGCCCCTCAGAGAATCTTTTATGGTCAGTCTTTCTGTTCTCTCTCATGGTCAGTGTGTTCCAAATGACATGATGTGAGAACTAATCTAACTTCACTATTGAACAAAATGTAAGACAAGATTCCAAAAGTTTGAGAAGATTAGAACACAGTTTACTTAGTCATTAAAAGAACTACTGTGGGGACCAGCAGGTGGCATGGTGGTTAAGGTGCTGGACTACCACATGGTGGACTGTGGTTCGAGTCCTAGACCTAGTGCCTTGCTTTCTCACTTTCCCTTTTTCTCTCTATCTCTATCTGGTGAGTGCATGTGCCCTGTAGCAAATGGAAAAAAAAATAATAATCACAATAAAAAACCAACTACTATGTAGCTAGTTTACTATGGTATTCATCGGTTTACATGTAATTATTGCATATAGGCCCGAATGACGTCATCTCTCCTTTGAGATTTTTCATTCACTGCTGTTGAGAACCATAAATAAATGTATCTTTTGAGTGTGCGCATGCATGCATGTGTGTGTGTGTATGTGTATAAATTACAGTTTGCTGGTTAGAAAGGTGAAGTTTAACGGGGTCTGACTTTCTTGGTTGCACTTGATGCTCAATATCATTTACCTAAAATGCATTATGCATTCTGCCTAAGATTTCTTGACCTTCGCTGTTCTTAAAATTTTGGAGAATAGAAGTGATCTTAAATTCACAATAAAACATAACATAATCCAATGGAGTTGAAACTATACTTAATTTGTATCTTGGTATCTAGTTAAGCAGGTAGTGAATATTTGCTAGACACCAAGCTCTGGTCTAGATACTCTTCATGAATTTAGAATCCTTACCCTGGCCTGTAAGGAAGACCCCCCTTTAAGAAACTGAGGCTCAGAGAGGTTAAGATAGTCGCTATGAGAGGTTTCCGACATATAAATAATTACAACTACCCCGTTGGCCATGCAGACAGGGTGGTTGTTGCAGAGCCTACATGCTGGACTATTAACTCAGGCTCAGCCATATCTTTTTTTTTTTTGAGAGGTTTTTGCTATAGGGCGTGTGCGCTCACCAGACAGACAGAGAGAGACATAGAGACAGCGAGAAATCACCCCCCAGAGGGGATGGTCACGCCGCAATCCCTTCTCCTCCATTCTCCTCTTGGGATCTTGGGCACACACGCACACGCGCCCGGTGTGAGTTCTAAGCCACTGGGTCCGGGACGAGAACCGCGATCGACTACGTGGGAATCCAGCGACATAGCCATTACACTAACTGCTGGTTCCCAAACTCAGCCATATCTTTATGCTTAGGGCTTTACTACAGAGTGGGAAGTAAGGGGCCATATAAATAATTATGGGTGTAAAATACCTCCACTGCTGACATCCATAAGATATTTTGCATCAGCAGCACTCTCTGAGGTTCTAGATAACACTTTAAAAACTTTGACAAGGCAATGTACTGGGACTTAGCTAGCTCCGTTAGCAGGGGTTAGTTCATCCTATTACTATGTGCCTTCTGTATCTGTATCTATCTGCCTGCCTGCCTGCCTGCTTCATTCTGAAATTGACTTATTTATCCAGTGTGTTTTGAGGGTGCCAATGATACCCGGATTAGAACTAGAAATAGAACTTTGGCTCTCTGCCCTGAAAGGGTACTCTTCCTGTTGTCTCCCCTCCTATTTCATTACATTATGCAAAATCTTGGTGAGGTCCACTGTGCTTTTTGGCCCAGGTACCTGGGGCTGTCTGTAGTCCGACAGAGGGTACTGCCGGGTGTCTGGTGAATGCTGCCTGTAGTCTAGCAGGGGAGGCTGCCTGTAGTCCAGGGGTGGAGGCTGCTGGTAGTCCCCCCCTGGGGGTTGCCGGTAGTCCAGCGGGGGTTGTCGGTAGTCCGTGAATGGAGGCTGTCGGATGTCTGGTTTCACATCTTGCCTTGCTTTTACTTCTGACCTGTAACTAAATAAATGAAAATGGTATTTGCTTTGGTATCTAGGCATTTTAAGCAGATTGGAATGATCTGACCTCCAGGCAGGGTCTAGCCATAAGAGCTGCATGTGCCACCTCCTCCTGGTGTTTCTGTGCCATATTCAGAGTTATAAAAAGATTAAGTGAACATTATTTCAAAATGTTTGACAAATGCCACATAAGCTCTTTCAGAAATCAAAGTAAAAATGATGATTCAACCAGAACTTTGAGGAAGGATGATGAAAAATCCTCTTTGACCTTGGCTATTTAAATACTGCAAATCTAGGTTAAACTATATGTCACAAAACTGGTCTATCAACACCAGTAAAATTCAGTCAATCTCTGTCTCTCTCTGTCTCTGTCTCTCTCTCTCTCTCTCACACACACACATTCCTTGGTTGATCATCAATTCATAAAAATGTGATTGAAGTGATCCCTAGATGCTTTACAAATACATTAATTAGGGCTAGCCTATAGTGGTTAAGGGAGCTGGACCACACATGGTTCATTTCGTTTCATGGTTCAAATCCTGGCTCTAGCAGCTTGAAAACCATGCAGGGTGTGTGTGTGCACACCAGCTCCAATCTTGACAAGATGGAGAAACAGAGGACAAGAGATTCTGTGCCCTTCTGGGAGGGGTGCTTTCTCTCTCTCCCCCCTCCTCTGATGTGCACACCCACCCACTGGCAATTTAAAAAAATACCTAACTAAAGGGCTATTGTAACCTGCCAAACTGGATATTTTTTGAGTATTTTACAGAGGCTAAAGGAGTGATAGCAAGATATAATTGCCAAATACAAATCAAGTAGAAAGTCACTGGATCACTGTTAAAACTAGAAATGTAACACACAGAGGTATTTAACTCCTAGACCTTTCAGGATTAGTGTCAAATCTTACTGTGGTTGTAAGGTGGAAGGAAAGGCAAAAATGTTTATGTCAACATTTGTCTATTACTTAGTTCTAGATATTTGTTACTAATAAAATAAGCACAGAGATCAGAACTAGTGTACTGCTATTTTCTGAATCTAAACTCTTCTCAGTTGAGTTCTAAAAGGGGCCTAAAATAGCCAATATCTACCATTATGGGATAATTAATAAAGTAAACTGAAAAATTATCACCAGAGTATAGAGGCCACTTAGTTCTTTAGCTTGCTGCCAATCGCCATGGCAACAGTTTATAACAAACTCCCAGTGATGCAGGCAGATTTAAAACATACATTTGCAAAGTAACAATATTATCTAAAATTAACATGGAGGATATGAGGAATTGAGAAAATATTTAGCACCAAGGAAAAGCTCAAACGTGTCAGAAAAACAGGTTCAGGGTCAATAGAATTTTATTTTTAAGATGAAATAGTTTCTTTACTGGCTTATGGTCTCACTGATGCTGATTAGTATTAAAATTTTTAAAAAATAACAGCCTTGAACAATTGCCATTAGTGTAATCTAGTATTTGGTAAGGACACACTGAACGTGCAGGCAATAGATGTGTTTATTTGGGGTCCTAGGAAGGGGGTTAGTAACGTAGTTATTTTAATCAACCCTTTCAGAAGACCCTATTTATTATTTAACCCTGAGGAGAAGAGACATTCCTTTTGCAAAATGCATAATTTAGGCCTTGCTTTATACCTCAGTCATCCACTCACCTACTGAGAAGGTGCATGCTGAGAAGAGAATTATTTAAAACATACTCTGAATGATGTTTAACTATGCAAATCAATGCATTAAACAAAAGGAATAGAACTAGGTGACATTTGCCAGGCTGTGTTGGTTCCTTTCTAGAAATAGCTGTCATGGTGACTTAGATGTTATACTGCTTTTTTTTTTTTTTTGGAGAGGTTTTGTTGCTATAGGGCGCGTGCGCTCGCCAGACAGAGAGAGAGACACAGAGACAGAAAGCAAGAAATCACCCCCCAGGGGGGATGGTCACGCCTCAATCCCTTCTCCTCCATTCTCCTCTCGGGATCTTGGGCACGCACGCACACGTGCCCGGTGTGAGTTTTAAGCCACTAGGTCTGGGACGCAAACCGCGCTTGACTACGTGGGAGTCCAGCAACATAGCCATTACACTAACTGCTGGTCCCTAGATGTTATACTGTTTTAAGTTATAGCATAATCACATCATTTTCATGATCTGTGTGGTGCTGGCATGAAGTACCCATCATGTGCTCCGTTTCCAAGCAGCCGTGTCACGAGGTATAGCAAAAGAGGGTGGCATGTAAGACTCTCCTCGATGGTTACACAAATGCCTCGGACAGTTGAAAAGTGCATCAACTTCATCCAGGCCATCAAGCACTCAAAGTTTATTCTACATCAGTGTCATAATGTGTCAGGGTTTTAAGCTAAATTGCACATTGAAGAGTTCTTTAGTAAATATTAATTTAAAAAATACCTAATTTTTAATAGAATGTTGCTAACTTCTAAGTGAGTGATACATTGGCTAGGGCAAAAATTATGTTCCTTAAAATTTACAAAATATTTTAAGGTAAATTCAGTTTTTTGTTTTGGTTTGGTTTTTAAACTGGCTCTTTAAAGTTCCTTTTACTTATTTATTTTTTGGAGAGGTTTTCGCTATAGGGCACGTGTGCTCGCCAGACAGAGAGAGACATAGAGACAGAAAGCGAGAAATCACCCCCCAGGGGGGATGGTCATGCTGCAATCCCTTCTCCTTCATTTTCCTCTTGGGATCTTGTGCACGAAAGTTCCTTTTATTATGAGAGAAGTCCTTGGGGCTGGCCACTGGCGTGGTGGTTAAGAGTGTTTTACTCCCAGATGGCTGACCCCAGTTCGAGTCCTGGACTTGGCAGCTTGCTCTCTCCCCCCTCCACTCACTGTTCCTCTCTGGTCAAATTAAAATAAATAGATAAAAATAAAGTTAAATAAAATAATTGTTTTTAAAAGAAAGGCCTTCAATATAAGTCTTCATAGTTCTTAATTCCATGATTAAAGAGAGTTTAGAGATATTAGAACCAAATTGCTAATGGTAAATTATAACAGGTTTTCTGGGATAAAAAAGTTCCAGAACCAGGAAATGCTATCCATGGAGAGACTGCATATTGCGTGGGTCTTCAGGATCATGTATAACCTTGAAAACACAGGACTCAAAAGTCTCTGGAAGAAGCCAGAGACTTTTGCCATTGACCTTACCATTTTAACTTGCAGTCAGTATCACTGTCTTTGCTGGAGAAGGTGAACTTTGCTATTTATTCTTAGTTTGGGGATATGGTCCAGAATGACTTTTTTGCTGTTTTCCCAAATGCCTCTCCTTTAATAGTGCTTTGCTTGCTTTTATATTTAAATATTTCATGTTTTCTGAGTACATACTAAAAGGATGCTAAAGGATGGACGATGGGTAGAAGTATTCATGGTGTCTTGGGAAGTCAATCCAGGAGTAAACAAGGCAGGATAAGATAGCACTCATTTTAACTCACAGAAATTGGCAAGCAGATTGTCACTTTAGCTTATCCCACTCAATTATGGGAACTGGCTCAATTTGCTATGTAGGTGGACACCCCTTGTACAAACGAAGTAACAGGAAATGAGTATCATGCACTTGGCATATAAGCAAGCAGTCCTGAAGACATCTCTAGTCTGATCTAAACAAAGGCAGAGTTCCTCCTCCAACCCACTCCCTGATACCGTGACCATCTTTAGGATTATTTTATTGAACTCTATTTATTTTAATTTGACCAGAGAGGGACAAAGTATGAGAGAAAGGTGGGGGGTGGGGAGTGAGAAAGCAAGCCACCAGGTCTGGGACTTGAACCACAGTCTCCCATGAGGGAGTCCAGTGTCTAACTACCACACCACCTGCTGGCCCCCCATGGCCATCTTTAAATGTGGCTAGGTAAATATTTCTGATATGTATAAAATTACTAATTAATATGCAAATAGCCACTACTCATAATCAAAGACTTAAGCCAGAAAACCCAAGTGTCAGTAAAGGGCCCTAGAATTGGAGTGGACTCTTCCCAGGCTGTTAATTTCCGGAAGCAAGATAATAATGCCGGAAAAATATGTTGGTGATTTATAAAATTTGAATCAGGTCAATTGTTAATCTCATAGTTAGGAAATATTTTATTCTGTAGTCAGAAAATAAAAATATTCAAAGACTATCGCTTGTGTGACAGGGGCCAGGCTGTCCTAGTTGTGAGCTGGTTACAGGTGGAATACAATGAAGGCTATACCCACTGTTCTGTCCACGGTAGCCTAGCACACCGGGGATAAGATTACCCACCCAGAGCTAGAAGCAAGAGCTATGTCTAGGGAGTCTGACTGTGGAAAAGAGAAGATGGATTGTGGTTGTGAGATTAATCTACAGTAGCAAAACCAAGAAGAACCTAAAGCTGGCTTGGGGACTGCTGGGGCCCTCAGGTCTTTCCTCCTGAGTCTGAAATGAATTCTGGAGAAAGCCGGTGCAATCTGTCGAAATAACACGCAGGGCAAGTGAACACATCTGGGGCTTATTACTGAGGCATCCAGGACTTACTCTTCTCCTGGATTGTCAAATTCTTACCTCTGCATCATTTGCTTTATGGGGCTTTTTTCTTCCCTAGCATATATTAAAAATATAAACAGCTGAGGACAGCCAGACATTTACTTTCCTATGAAAGCAAATGGGGAAATCAGAGTAGTGGAGAACTTCATAGAAACACCACCTGTGGCACCGGGAAAATATTTGCTTTGCAACGGTGTGAATGATGAACCCAGAGTGTTCTGGGAATCAAAAACAGAGTCTCACTTCATCTTCACCAATATGGGAGGCAAGAGATAGGAAGCAGATGTTAAGAAAACATTGGAATCATGGAAAAGGCCAAGGAGGGTTTTGTATACAGAGAGGTTCCCGTGAGTTGTTCTGTTTTTTCTTCTGCTAAAAGGGGGAAACCAACACGACAGCATGTCTTTATCTTTTTCTTTAATGGCTCCACCCACCCCTGTCTCCCTGTTACACACAAGTCATTCTAAGAAGACAATATTGTTTTTACATGACACCATTTTGTTCCTGGAAGTTTTAAGTGCCTTATTCGGGTTAGTTCATGACGTTTACCCTTAACCCTAGATGTGGAATGGAAGAACCTCATAATTTTGTGTGTAGGAGGATGTAAAGTTATCATTCAATCCAAACAATAAAAATGCCAACATTTACTAATGCCTATAAATCCCTTGACATTTCCCCACTTCCACCTCACTATCATTCTGTTCTCTGAGCCACTACTACCTTCATGGCTCAGTGGATGTATATAGCCACCTCCTAACTGCTTAACCTGCACTCACCCTGATCCCCTTGCATGCTCTCTCTACAGGGCAGACTGAGAGATCTTCCTGACAAGCAAATCTGGCACTGTCAGTCTTCAGTTTAAAACTGTTCAATGCTTCCCCACAACACTTAAGATAAAGATCAAAACCTTCATGCTTACAAGGCCCTTTAGGGTTGGCCTCTGCCACCCTCGCTGGCTTCATCTCAAGCCTCTCTATATTGCCTTATTTCCATTCTTCATGCTTGCATGCTTCCTTCTGCCAGAGGGTTTTCATCGATGTTCTTTATTCTACAAAATGTTCTCTTCATCTGGTTAACCCCTAGTTATCAGCAACTACTTATCATCTCTTCAGAAAACGTTCTCTTACTATGAAGAACAGACAGTTATAGTTACTAATAAATAAATAAATAAATAAATAAACATTCTAATGTTTCATTAAGTACACGCAAACACACACACATACATACATATATATTTCACAATCTCAAAATCACAATCACAGAGGTGTACAGGACAATTCCTACTTTATGAAGATCTCTCTCCCTGCCTGAGACTTGTCTTGTCCCTAACACTCCCTCTCCCTACTTTCCTCACCTCTTAAAACTGAAAAAGCCAAAAGGAACGTTACCTGTTTTCATGTCCTTGCAGCTGAAGGGGCTGGGGAGGAGCTGGTTGTGTGATGGGGCTGTTGGGGGTAGCCGGGCTTGGTTGGGCCAGAGGACTCTGCTGGGCCACAGGGCTGTGTTGCTGGGCCATGGGACTCTGCTTCTCTGAGCTGGGTGCCGAGGCGGGGCTGTTGAGCTCTGTGATGGGAAGCAAAGCAGCAGATGCCGTCAAGTCAGCATTGATAATGAGCTAGAGGTGACCAGAGCTGGTAATTCTTTGCCTCTCAGATGACCCAAGGACTTGGTCACTTCTGTTTCTGTTAGGCTTTAAGACAGGAGGTTCAGCTCATCAAGTTATAGTACTACCCATGGAACTGGTATTCCTTCCTTCACTGTAACTGGCTAAACCAAGATATATGAACGGAGTCTCTTGTCATTTTGTCAGAATATTAAAAACAAATAAACCCAAACTATTAAAATTATGAAAAAATAACTCAAAGGAGTAAGCTTGAAAACACATTCTATTTTTCTAGCATTACTTGCTGAGAGGAAATGTTTTAGCCACTATGTTTTGGTTGTAAAGAGAAGCTTTTACAGTCTTTCAAAGTTTGAATAAGGAACAAAGTATAAAAAAGTAAAAGGTTTTTCACAACCTTTTTTCCTGTCCCTTGCCTAGTAATTTTATGACTCCAAAGTGCTTCAGAAAAATTAAAGGAAAAAAAAAAAGAAAGGACACTGGACACAGGAATGTTTTAAAGCTGTTCTTTGTAAAAATTGCTTTTTTTTTCTAATTACATAAAATTTTAAACTGAAACTATCTCTCTTTCTCTCTCTCTACATATATTTTGTTAAAGAGATTTTTGCTGGGGACCTGCAGGTGGGGTGGTAGTTAAGGGGTTGGACACTCTCACATGGCTAACTACAGTTCAAGTCCTGCATCTGGTGGCTTGCTTTCTCACTTTCTCTCTCTCTCTCTCTGGTCAAATTAAAATAAATGAATAAGTAAATACAATTAAATGAAATAATTCTTTAAGAAAATAAAGAGATTTTTGCCATAGGGCTCACCAGAGAGACAGAGAGACAGAAAGTGAGAAATCTCCCCTTGGAGGGGGATGGCCATGCTGCGATCCCTTCTCCTCCAGTCTTCTCTCAGGATTTTGGGCATGCATGCACATGCATTCAGTGTAAATTTGAAGCCACCAGGTCTAGGACATGGTCAACTTTGTGGGAGTCCAGTGACATAACCATTTTGCATTCTGCTGGTCCCTCTATGTGTTGAAATAAGAGCAAGATACACACATTTCAGACTGGGAAAACCAAGAAACATGTCATATTTTTAGTGAGCAATCTTGCCTACAGTTAATTTCCATTGAACATTTTACTCATACTGGCATCTGCAGCTAACAGGTCAAAATAACTAGGGCCATTTCATTTTCTCTCTTTTTTTTGGTTGAGTGACAAAAGAAAGGTGATCTATTAGAATTCCCATATAAACCACTTTTCCCTATTCTCTTCTCAAAGCCCAAATCATTTAAATTCTCCATTTATGTCAGGATTTTTCAACCTCAGCACTGTGGACATTTTGGGCTGGGGACTTCTTTGCTATGAGAGGCTGTACTGTGGACTACAGGAAGTTTAGCACATGGCTGGCCTTTGCCCACCAAGTGCTAGGAGCATTCCCACTCAATCATGCCAGGCTATCAAAAATGTCTCTAGGCATTGCCCAATGTCCCCTGGAAGTACAAATTCACTCTATTTGGAAAGCATTGTTCTACATTTAAAGTCAGGTGGTTGTTTAGCAACTTGTGTCTGTGTGTTCGATCATCCTAAGATGGAAATAGTGGGAAAAGAAAGCTCAGTGAAAATGGATAATGCCAAGTGAGAGAGCCCATCAGCCTCTGTAGAAGACACCAGGATCCACTCACTAGTGAGCTCTAGGGACTGAATTCCTCAATGTCATGAATGAGTCTGCAGCTGCAAACTAGTAATGGACTCACTGCATTTAAAAATGGTGGCTTTATCATCAACTGATATGTAGAACTCCATGGTCCCTTAAGGCATGGTTATGAGTTGTGGTGTTCTCTACTCTGCAAGCCTCAGGGGGAAGTCCTTGTACAGAGAAATTTAAAAGGCTAAATGGGAACTTAAAATTCTTATCACATGCAACATTTTCTAAATGAGCTCTCTTTATACCACAAAACTTCTTCAAGCTTTTCAAAATCAATCTGACTTTGAAGAATCCTCCAGAGACTAACTGTTAACATGAGTGATTTTTTTTTTCTTTTTTCAGATTTGTAACTCTATCATCTCTGCTGAATAAGTTCTGGCTAATATAACCATAAAAACCATACTCTAGAGACCACAGGGAATGACTGAATAGCCCAGTATTTAGGGATTCACACTATTTAGCCTGTAATACCGCATAGCTTGATTACTGATTGAATTTGGTAGTGAGTAAACAGGACATGGGTTGCAAAAGAGTGAGTTTTTGCAAAGATGGAAATACCTATCAACCTCTAATACTCTGATGCCTCTGATGGCAGCCAGGTGGACTCCATAACTCTGGCAGGCAGGCCCGAGAACACCCCAGGAGTGTGTCCATGTGTAGACACCTCTCTGTAAAGCTGCCTCAGGTACTTACCCTCCTGCGGAATGATGCGAAGGGTGACACTAAGACCTGCGTCCTTGATGAGCTTCACGATGTCAGCGTGAGGCATGTTGATGATAGACTGGCCATTCACTGCTAAGATCCGGTCTCCCACTTTTAGTTTTGCACAACGATCTGCAGGACTCCCATCAATGATGCGTCCGATTTTATGGGGCACAGCTGAAAAAACCCCAACAGAAGTAAGTTATCAGGGTAATCACCAAAACGTGTTCTATCTCTCAGTCCCATTTCCAAGGAAAACAATGCACTGTTCAAATTCCTTCTTTAGTCAGTGTATTTGCGTTTTCAAGTCACAACTACAGCTGTCAAATGGGGTCCTATGTGTACTGCAGAGACCTGAGTTTCTAAATTCAAGTCCTCTGCTGTAACAGGCCAATTTCAAACACACAGACCAGGGATTGTCAAACTTTGGCATGTATCATAATTAGCCTAGGACTAATCTGGCCTCACCCTAGAATGTCTCAATCAGAATGTCCAGGAAGAATTTCTAAGGACCACAGATTTCTAAGGAGCTCCTTGGGAGATTCCTATCCATAGGTATGTTTGAGAATCTCTCGAGTAGACCATTGTTCCCAAAGGGCTCATACTCTAGGGGCAATAACGCAGTTTCAAAAACATTCAACAAAGGCCAGGAATTTAGTTTCTATGCTAAAGAAACTAAAGAGAGAGAGAGACAGAGATAGTAAGAGGGAAAGTGATAAATCACCCCCCAGGGGGAATGGCTATGCCACAATGCCTTTTCCTCCATTCTCCTCCTGGGATCTTGGACATGTATGTACACATGCCCAGCATGAATTTCAAGCCACCAATCCAGGACTTGAACTGTAGTTGGCCATCTGGGAGTCTAGTGATCTAACTGCTAGGTAATCTGCTGGCCCCATGGGATAAATTTTTAATGAGGCTAAAACTGAAGGAATGCTTTGGTAATTCTAGGATCACAGAGAGCAATATCCCATAAATACCAACTTAGAAAATGGCTTCATTTGGGAAAAAGAGTTGTTTTTGAGGGATTAGACAGATACCAGTAAGATCAAGAGTTTGTTTTTCTCCTGTTTCACAAAAAAAGGTACTGTAGGTCTCTGTAGGAAAACACCAGCTGGCAAGTAAGAGTTTATTATTCAAAGGAAAATTAGTATAATACAGATCTCTTAATTATCCACATTGAACCTTACACACCTAAACATACATACACAGACATACATACTTACTTTCATAAATGTTGGAAGTTATTAGTAATTTCTCTTCTACCTTTTCCAAGTACTTATGTGAACCAAGCACTGTGCTGTGATTGTGTGTGTGTATGTGTGTATATTTTGAGTGTATATACACACATATGTATCATATCAGGTTGTTGGGAAAGTCATGACACACTTTTTGCATAGAAAAACATAAAAACGTATGTCATGATTTTTCTAACAACCTAATACATAAAAAGTATAGAACATAATCTTTAACAAATCATAGAGGTGCCTGGTATCACTACCAGTTTAGAGAACACTGCGTAGTTAGAAATAGACCCAAGGTCACTGAGGCCCGACATGGACAGTCAGACTCCATTGCCTTTGCTCTTAACGGTATGCCAAACTGTCCCTCTTGACTTTACCGTCTCTGATTTCTCATCTATGACTTTCTTTATGAGCACCTGGTACTTTTATTTGGTGAGTGCAGCCTGCTTCTAAGCCCGGAACAGTAAACACTTCATGAGTGGTCCTGGGCCAGGGGCAGTGGCTTTGCTGGCATCAGGTTTTTGCTGCAGCCCTCTTTTGATAGGCAAGGTGTTTGCAGAAAGAAGAGGAAAGGACAGGAGAATTGGACAACACTTCAGATGCCATTTAGTTAGGACATCACATCATAGTGTCATTCATTTGTTTGAAGTCATTTCTTTGGATATTAGGAAGTGACATTTGAAATGAAGCTCAAAAAAGCACTTCAAAAACAGACAAATGGTATCTGGAGGATTTGCTGTTTTGACTTATTCATGTCCCTGCTCTCCTCCTTTACTGTGGATCATTTAGATTTATTGGGCATGAAATCTCGCATGTTTCAAAATAGATTTCTCTCTCTCTCATAGACAATCTTACACACATACAATTTTGGGTGCTCTAGAACAATAAGAACAACAATAATAAGCTATTACTTGTTAATTTATAGGCGGTATGTTAGGCACTTATTTTAAATCCTTACAGCAACACTGTGAATGAAGTAGCTATAAAAACACAGAATAATTAGGCTCCGTTTACTAGAAACGAGTGTCCAAGCTGCCATTCAAATCCTTGCCTGTGACTTCAAACCTTGGTGTTATTCCCTTCTTTTTTTTTGGGTATGTGGGAGGTATTATGAGGAGCAAGATTCTCTCAGACTTGTGAGACAGACCTTTCATATGCATTCTGCTGGAGATTTCGAGATGAATGTTTTATTATAAACAGAATATTCACTTATGGTGATAACTCTTTCAAGGCCATTTTAACCATATTAGGGGAGTTTGAATAAAAATTAAAATAAAGTAAGAAAAAACAGAATAATGAAAACTAAAATTCTATGTTAGGCTTACAATGACTGAACGTCTTATATAAAATATGGGCACACAGTTTAAAAATGCATATTCAGTAATTGGAAGTACCTGACATGGGCTAATTAGAAATGTTTTCTATTAGCATTCACTTTAATGAAAACAGCAGTTGAAACTCTTGGCAGCTGAAGGCAGTCTCACTTTTCTTTCACCAGCAATTTTTTTTCTATCTATGTAAGTACGTTGAATGTTGATGTTCAACAAATCTTTGACAAGGGGTGCATTCAGAGAGGACTCTCTGAAAACAAGATGCAGTTCCATTTGCTCAGTGATAAGGTCTACAGAGCTTCTGACCTAAGTGCTTTCTGTGCAATGCTAATGGAATTACAGAGCAAGGAAGAGGCCTTGACCTTGGTATGTATTATTGGGATGAATGGTACTCATTAATTCTGAGAACTGATGACCAAGGTAACTGCCAGAGTGCAGTCCATTTAGACGGCACGCCTTGCAGACATCACCTGTCAGGCAGCAACATAAATCAAGTCTTTGGATCAGTCTTCCTGACTAAGTGTGCTTAGGATACACAGATATTTGGGAAAAGTTACACTATGTCATTTGGCTTTGGACATACTGTCATTTGGGAAGGAGACAATGTGTCGCTAGTTAGAAATTTCCTTTAAATTGAAATTCACATCAATTATGAAAAAAAGAAACCCATCTTTTCAATTTCTTCATTCCTTTCTGGGTAAAACCCTAGCGTACTTTTACATTGCAAGGTGTTTTATATTTTCCCATAGATGAACGGATTCTTGGCCCACCCATGTTTTAGTAGGAATAGTCTGAGATAATTAGTTGGACTAGATACTAAGTGAGCTCAAAAGCCTGGATTCTTTGGGTCTCTAGACACATGACTACAGGAATCAATGGTCCTCCTTTTCCGCTTTGGGTCCTCTTACGGGACCCTTGTCCTTGCCTAGACTTCCTTGGCCACGAGTCATCTGGACTGATTAAGCCAGTGAACTCTTGGGTTTTACTTTGGTCAAGTCCCACTGAAGAAGACATGATTTGTATCTGAGACACTTTTTCTTGCTTCGGCAATGGATTCTTTCTGAAGTATCTGGTGGTGGATTCTTCCTGACATTCTGAAGGAAAGGATGATTAGGTTCCTCTTTCCTTTTCTTACTACATTATTTCCCTCTTGTTTATGTGTACTTCTTTTCAGAAGGGGGAAAAAACAGTCTGTGGCACATGTTTACATTTAATTATCTCCTTGTTAATAAATTCCACAAGGTGGAGTTATATATGGAAGGAAGCAGTAGACAAGAAAAGTGGATTTTGCGTCAATCATGCCAAACTTACAAGAGAGAACTTTCTGAAAAAAGCACGACAAAAATAAATACTTCAAAGGCAATCGATAGCATAAACTCATTAGCTCACAATTCCATTAATTTGTGAAGGTTAAGCAATGTGTTATTAGCTTATAGAGGCAAGGGAGTTAGTTTGCGTTTAGAATCTGACCTGATATGAAAATAAATGTTTGTTTTTCTAACTGGATGATTCTAGTTGTTTTTTTTTTTTTCCACAGTCCATGAAAATCATTTATTATTTAGTTTTAAAATTGTGAATTGGGGCAGGAAGGCCAATTACTACATCAGTAAACACATTTCTGTTTGGCATCTTCTAAGTAGCAGGCACTATGCTTGATCTAGTGTGGAAGACAATGATAAAAACAACCTCTAGTATTTGCTCTCATGAAACTCAGTCTGGTTGGGGAGATTATGGAGAAATATAAAAATATTAAAATAGAACATAAGTGGCAAATCCATGGTAAAGGTAACACGTAACGAGAGTAGAAAAGATAGGTGAACAACTGAACCCAGGTGTAGACACAGAGAGTGGTGAAGAAAAAGAAGATCATTCTGGAGTGGAGGGACCATAAGTGTTCACAGGTGAGTGGCAGCTCCCTTAGAAGAAAGCCCAGGGCCAGCACTTGCATAGTGGTTAAGGCACTGGACACCCACATGGCTGACCACGGTTCAAGTCCTGGACCTAGAAGCTTGATTTCTCTCTCTGGTCAAACTGAATAATAATAATAAATAAACTTAAATAATTATTTTATAAAGATTTTGCCTTAGGGCACATGTGCTCACCTGTGAGAGAGTGAAAGACAGAGAAAGGGAGGGAGAAAGTGAGAAATAACCCCCGCCCCCAAAGGGGATGGCCATGCCACAATCCCTTCTCCTTCATTCTCCTCCTGGGACTTAGGACCTTGGGCATGCATGCACATGCACCCGGCATGAAATTTCAAGCCATAGGGTCTGAGACTCAAACTAGTCGGCCATGTGGGAGTCCAGCAATGTATGCCATCTACTGGCCCCCAAATTAAATAATTATTAGGAAAGTAAAAAACTCAAAGTAGCAGAGAGAGGTCTGTCAAATCCAGAAAGAAGCAAAGAGAAAGTCTTTGTAGAATGGGTTTCCTTCTGCCCTTATAATCATAGTTTCCTGAGCTGAGATCTGTTCTGATATTTTTTAGCCCAGCTCCTACGCTGGAGACTGAACACACAGGAGCATCAGAAGCTTAATTGTCATGAAATGTTCCTATATCTTTAATACATAGCAAAACCCCTGGTCATTTTTTTATTGTTGTTCAAAAACTGGAATCTAGTATTGTTTCTATTTATTTTTTTAAGAGAGATTTTTATTTTAGGTTGCACTGGAGAGACAGAGACAGAGAGAAATCTCCCCTCCCTGCCAGGTGGGGGATAGCCACGCTGCAATCCCTTCTCCTCCATTCTCCTCTGGGCTCTCGGGCGCACACGCACATGCGCCTGGTGTGTTTTAAGCCACTGGGTCTGGGACTCAAATTGTGGTCCACTATGAGGGAGTCCAGTGACATAACCATTATGGCATCTGCTGGTCACAACCAGAACCTAGTATTGATCTTGGGTATTTTCCAACTCTCCTTCCTAGACGTTCTGACTTAATATGTTCTGTGGAGACAAACCCATTCAGCTGAATGTTGTCCCTTTTTGGACTGTGATAGTGTCCTTCAAAAGGGGTTTTCTTGGCCACTTGGGGGTGAAGATGTGGGAAAAACATGTGTTTTGTATTTTAATTTTTTTGGTATATGATAAAATGAAGAAAAAGCAGACTGCATGACTTGTTTTCCTCTAGAAGTCTGTGAAATTTAGCTTTCCAAAAATGAAAACGTCTTCCCTGAAATTCATAGCCAACTGATTTGCAAAACCCCAAATTGAACAGCTGGTGTTTTAAGGACTGCATATTCAAAAAGTGCACCCCCCACCCAGCACCCATGACTCATTGTCTTGTGGTTGAACAGTTTAGTTACCCAGCACTTGGTGATAAGCAGATGGTCAGATGGGAGAATGAGAAGAGGGGCCCATCACTGGCAATTTGGGAACCCAGCTGAACTCATGTTCCCAAGGGCAGAAAGCATGATCTAGAAAGTATTAACTAGATGGCTAGTGAGAAAAAACCCATTCATCAGCCATATATTACCCTTTATGCTTTTATTTCTCACTGATTTTAAAAAAAAACCTCTCATAGCTAAGTACTGAGAGTGAATTGGTAATTAAAATAATTTTCATTACATTAGAAATTATAATTAGCTATGATTTGACTGTTCTAGCTGAGAACATAAGGCTGAGTTAAAGTGGTTTTGTGTTTGGGAAGATCTGATGGGCCTGTAGACATAGGGATGGCATCGCAAATGTGTGACCTGTGGAATCATGTAGGTCCCCATAATGAAAAGGGTCCAGTGTTTGGTTCAATGGACTTCTGGCACCATCCTGACATTATTAATTTTTGAACATGGATCCCACAGTTTTAGTTTGCACTTGGCCCTGCAAACTAAGTAGTTGAAGCTATGGATTTATGGATTTATCTTTAGACGATTTTTTTTTTTTTTTTTTGCGATAAGGTGTGTGTACTTGCCAGAGAGACAGAGAGAAACAAAGAGGCAGAAAGTGAGAAATCACCCTGCAACGGGTCATGCCTCAATCCCTTCTCCTTCATTCTCCTCTCATGATTTTTGGCACATATGCCTGCTATGAGGTTTAAGCTCCCCGGGCCAGGACTTGAACCATGGTCGGTTACGTGGGAGTCCAGAGATGTAACCATAACACCATCTGCTGGTCCCGAATCTATGTAGATATACCCAGAATGTATTTCTTCATTGCATCATTCCATTGTTTTTAGTGTCTGTGATAGAAGACGGTAAAGAGAATATGATATAATTTTTAAAAAATCTCCAGAGAGAAACTGGTGTAGGAAAGGAGAAAAATAACCCTCTTGCTCTTTTTCGCATTTGCTGGAGGCAACATATACTTGCCAGAGATAAAGAGAATAAGAGAGGGAGATAGCACCCCCTACTGGAGTGTAGTCATGCTACAATTCCTTCTTCTCCACTTGTCTATCCTGTCAGGCCCTTGGGTCCAGTGTATTGCCCAAGCTTTTGGGTCCAAGACTTAAATTGTGGTTGGCCATGCAGGATCCAGTTCTTTTGACTACCAGGCCACGGGCCAGCCCAATAACCTTCCTTTATGCATTTCTCATTCCCATGCACATCACTAGAAAATGTAGTCCAAATCATTTCTGCTAAGTATATTCTTCTTTCTTTTTTTGGATAGGTTTTTGCTATAGGGTGCATGTGCTCACCAGAAAGACAGAGAGAGAAAGAGAGAAAGCAAGGAATCACTCCCTTGGGGGGGGGATGGCTATACTGCAATTCCTTCTCCTCCATTCTCCTCTCCGGATCTTGGGCACGCATGCACATGGGCCCAGGGTGAGTTTAAACCACGGGGTCGGGGACTCGAACCATAGTCGACTACATGGGAATCCAGCAACATAGCCATTACACCAACTGCTGGTCCCTCTGCTAAGTATATTCTTAAAAAGCCTGGAGTCTTCAGGTATTAATTCTATAAATTACCTTGACTCTCTTATTCCATTGTGAAAATTATTCTTATGTAGTAAGTTACTTATTACTGTTTCATCTACAAAGCTGGTTCATCTTCTGTAACTGGTTTTAACTAGACATTAACATATACCATCATATTTCAAGGCATTTATGTATTCTTTTGATATGGCTTTCTCCCCCTCATAATCAAAACTTCAAATGTGTAAGTATATGGAGTATAGAGGGCTGGATGCAGAATGAGTCAGTCCCATTTATAGATATTTTTGGGACCAGCAGTTAGTGTTGTGGCTGTGTTGCTGGACTCCCATGTAGTCGACCGCGGTTTGAGTCCCGGACCCGGTGGCTTAAACTCACGCCAGGCGTGTGTGCCCAAGATCCCAAGAGGAGAATGGAGGAGAAGGGATTGCGGTGTGGCCATCCCCCATGGGGTGTGATTTCTCACTTTCTATCTCTCTGTCTCTGTCTGGTGAGCGCACGTGCCCTATAGCAAACAAACAAACAAACAAAACAAAACAAAACAAAACAGCCCTCTCCATTTATGAATATTTCTCATTTCCCTGTATATCCTTAGAAGTGATTATACCAATTTCTAGGTAGCTGGAACATCGCTTTTCACTTGTTTTAATATGAAATTCATTAAAAAAAAAATCTAGTCCCATTAACTAACTATAAGCCCCATTCATCATTTAAAAAAATTCCTCCCCAAAGATCTGAAAAGAATACACATTTCCATCACCCAATAAAACCAGCAACCCAGGACTTTACAGTGAAGGGATAAAAGATGAAAATCTGTTATTTTCTACATGAGTAATTTTAGCGTGTAAAGTCGTGTAGCTTTTAGCAAGCTTTGCTTACAAGTAACCAGACAATGAACTAACTCAGTAATAATGGAAAAAAATCTAGAGAGCTATTGATACTAAAATATGACAAAGGGTTTCTTTCTTCCCTGTGGAGAAGAAAAACAAGTTGCTTTGCCCTTTTTAGAAACAGTTGCGGTCACCAGCAGATGGCGTAATGGTTACATCACTGGACTCCCACATATGACCATGTTTTGAGTCCTGGACCCGGTGACTTGAAACTCATGCCAGGTGTTTGTGCGTGCGTGCCCAAAATCTGGAGAGGAGAATGGAGGAGAAGGGACTGTGGTGGGGCCGCCCCCCTGGGGGGGTGATTTCTTGCTTTCTGTCTGTCTCTCTGGTAAGTACATATGCACTATCACAAAAAATTTCTCTCAAAAAAACCCAAAACAAAACAAAAAACAGTTGCAGAGTTGAGGTGTGTTATTATACTCACAACCAAACATGGAAATCTACTTTTTAAAGGGCTAGTTGCTATTTCAATGATGACAAACTTAGTTCTCGGATCGGAGGTTCCTTTTGTCTATAATTTATTACAGAGGGCTTATCAATTTATTACTAGAAAACACTGGATTGTTCAGTAAAATAAAAGAATATAAAAGTTTCAAAATATATGTTGTGTTATAAAAGAGACAAAGTAAATAATATAATGATACTATTTGCTAGTGATGGGGAAATCTCTTATAACTAAAGTAATTTAATTAAAAATTATACATATACAAATTTTAAGAAATAAAACACATTCAAAATGCTTACAGTGAAAAATCCTAGTCTCCTACTCTAACCCTTCCCCATCTTTTCCAGTCCCATGACCCAAAGGCAAACATTTAAAATTTTTCAGTTTTTTCTTCTACACATTTCTGAATAATTCTTATATAGCTATTTTCTGAATTTATGAACTTTAGCCAGTACCTATTTACTTCCTATTAAAATAGAAGATTTATCTTAATTCCACCTCTTCTCCTTATCCCAAAATAGGTTTAACACTATTTTTAGTTAAACCAGTTATTATTATTTATGGTTTTATCATGTAAATCTTACCCAGTATAGTGCTTGTGATTTTCTTCCTTTTTCACCCTGAATTGAGGTTTTTGATTGTAACTCTCTTCTTTTCATTTATGCAACATGCTGTCTATATATCCTTGATTATTTCTCTGAATGCTATTAAAGTCATCTATTCAATTTATTTATCTGGAGACCTTCCCAGAAGTAGGTATGTTGCTCTTAAGTCCGCTGTGCACAGTTATTCTGAGATTCCTGTTGCACTCCAAGGTGGGCTGCATACTTCTATAAACTCTGTGTCATCTTTTTTGATTTATTCTTTTATTTTTCTGGAACATATCCTATAGTAGCTTTCTAAGAAACTATGCATAAGAGGGAAACATTTTTTCAATTCTTTTTTTTTTTTGTGAGAGAGATTTTTGCAATTATAGCATATGTGCTTGCCAGATGGACAAGGAGAGACAGAGAGACAGAAAGTGAAAAATCACCCCCTGGGGACATGGCCACATCTCAATCCCTTCTCTTCCATTCTCTTCTCAGAATTTTGGGCATATCACAATCCCTTTTCCTCCATTCTCCTCTCAGGATTTTGTGCCCAGCATGAGTTTCATGCTGCTGAGTGTGGGACTCAAACTGTGGTTGGCTAGGTGGGAGTCCAGCACTCAATCACTATGCTACCTGCTGATCCCCATTTTTTCAACTCTTAATGTTTGAAAATGTCTTTATTTTACTTTTTTGATTGGTCTAATTCTAGATTAGAATTCTAGATTGTCTGAATTTCTAGGTCAAAAAACATTTTTCTTCAGGAATTTGCAGGCACTGTTGTATTGTCTTCTAGCAGCCTGTGTTATTATTGAGAGGTCTGAACTATTAGGATTTTTGTTCATTTAACGTAATGGGCCAGTTTTCCCTTTTCTTTTTGGAAATATATCCAAGTGTCTCTGCACTTTTTATGTTCTGAGGTTTGTGATGTGTGATTCTTGTGATTCTTTTTTTTTTTTTTGAGGTTTTTACTATACGGTGCGTGAGCTTGCCAGAAAGAGAGATAGAAAGCGAGAACTCACCCCCCCAGGGGGAATGGCCATGCCGCAATCCCTTCTCCTCCATTCTCCTCTTGGGATCTTGGGCATGCACGCACATGCGCCAGGCATGAGTTTAAGCCACCAGGTCCGGAACTCTAACCGTGGTCGACTACATGGGAGTTCAGCGACATAGTCATTACACTAACTGCTGGCCCACGATGTGTGATTCTTTATTGGTATGGAAACTTGTTTCCTTTTATTTGGGTTTGGAACTTCCACTATATGATTTCTCCAGTAATTTTCATTCTGTTTCTCTGCTCTCTCTTTCTTGAAGACTTACTAGATATTGGCTTTCCAGATTAGTCTGACAATTCTTTTATTATTTCTCCCATCCTCTTGGTTTCTTTTTTGTCCTCTTTTATGTAAGATTTTCCTTGCATTATCTCCCAATGCTTCTGTTGAAATTTTTTAATCATGATATTTTCAACTTTTGAGAATTCTTTATTAAACAAAATCAAATGGTTCTTTACAGTATTCTGTTTTTATTTATAATATGATAGTGTCATACCTAGTTAGGGCTGCTCTAACAGAGTACCATAGACTGAGTGGCTTAAACAACAAATGTTTCTCACTGTTATAGAGACTGGAAGTCTGAAATCAGATGTCAGCATGGTCAGGCTTTTTGTGAGGGCCCTTCTCCTGGTTTATAGATGGCTGGTGTAATGATTTAAGTCCTCTCCAAAACTCATATTGAAATACCATAGAGATTGTAACAGTATTCAGAGGTGGGCTCTTTAAAAGGAGATTAGGGCAAGTTTGGCCCCCTCTTGCCCTCTCTCAGCTCTGTTGCCTTTCACCATGGATGACCCAGCAAGATGGCTTTTACCAGATAGTGATACTTTGATATTGGACCAACTAGTCTTCAAAAAGTAAGCCAATACATTTCTGTTCATTACAAATTACGCAGTCTGTGATAGTTTGTTGTAGTAGCACAAAATGGAATAAGACAGCTGTCTTCTTGCTTTACTCCCACATATTAGACAGAGAGCACTCTGGTCTTTTTATCTTATAAGGACACAAGTCCCATCATGGGGGGCTCCATTCTTCTGAGATCATCCAAACCCAATTCTTTCTCAAAGGCCCCATCTCCAAATACCATCACATTGGAGATTAGGGTATACATTCATTCACTCATTTATTTATTTCTTCTGAGAGAAAAAGAGAGAAAGCACCCCCCCCATAGGGTCCCAAGGCTTTGATCTACCCCCAGACTTGGTCAGCCCCAGATTATGAGGGTGCACATGCCCAGAATACTCAGGAAGTCTCTGGACTTGAAATGGGAACTTTCTGTGTGGAGTTGCCTTACAGAGCATTGTATTATACTACTGCATCACCATCTGGTCCTAACATAGGGTTTTGGAGGAGAATCAAACATGCAGTCCAGGGGCTGGCAGGTGGTATGGTGGTTAAAGGTTCTGGACCCCCATATGGCCAACCGTGGTTCAAGTCCCATACTCACTGGATTGCTTTCTCACTTTCCCTCTCTCTCTGTCTCTCTCTGATCAAACTGGAGAATAATAATAATAAATAAAGTTAAATAAAAAATTCTTAAAAAAACCCATGCAGTCCATAGTTAATATTTTGTCATATCTCTTTACAAAGATATATGAGAAATTTTTGAAGCACTTCTTGTTCTGGCATCATCTCATGTTTTTCTAGTTTCCTGTCATTGTCATGTATGGATTTTTCTATTCTAAAGATAAAAATTTCACACCAAGTGGTCATTATAGTTGTGCTTTATTCTGTCCCAACTTTTTCCAAGTTCTGATCCCCTCTGAATTCTGTGGGTCTGTGTTATCTGTATCTCTTTTTGGTTTTCTCTTTTCTGCTATATGGGCTGCCACTATTTTTCTTTAAAAGATCTTGCCCACTCCTGCTCACTTTTTTTTTCATTCATTTACTATCACTTTATTGGAGGTCTAAGATATGAGAGGAGATAAGCAAGTTATTACTGCACCACAATGAATTAGGAGATGTGTTCTGTAAATTTAAATAAGCTATTGCAATTAATATTTTGGTATTGATTACAAATCTCTCATTAGATATTTGTAATCTATTTGGGGAAAAAATGTCAAATAATTTTTGTGCCCAAACTTAAAAAGTCCTATTGTCTTCTGTATTGCCGAAAGATAAAAATATAAAGGACGACTGATTTCAAGTTTAGAAAATGTCACAAAATTACATTTTATCAACTCTAGGCTTTGCGTTTAAAATGCTCAATAAAACCACACTTTCTTTGTCTCCTTTATTTCTCTCGATTGCCTTTTGAAGCACATGAGACTTCACACCCATCAAAGCACTTGGCTCTGAGTAATTTCTCAGCAGGCCCAGTAGAAATGGTTGATAGTTACAAGCAGGTGTTGCTGACAAGCCATGTTTCTCATTTTTACAGATGCAGTGTATTCTATCTCTGCCATCTCCTTTTTCCTTTTATAGCTTCTGAAATTGTGTTTTGTAAAAAGTCACTTGGCTATCTTCACACAGTTTCCCTGTTACAATAGGTAAATGTCAAAAGCAATCAGGTGCAGTATCATCTTTCCATTGTATTCCCCGAGGCCCTCCGGCAGATAATAACTTCTTGCAATATTTTCTTAATGTAAATGGAAACAGATACTAACCCAGGCAAATGATCCCTCCTGAGCCAGCTGTCCTTTTCAATATGTTATCTGGAAGATTACATGAATATTTATTGGCTCTTCAGTTTCTCACAGAAGCCAAAGTTCCACTAACAGAAGAGAGCATGTTTTAACGTGAAATAACGCAATTTTGCATGACTGGATAAAACTAAATATGAAAAGGCCTCCAAGCAAAATGTCCAAGAGCTGAAAGATCCTGATCATTTATTAACTTTGAAAACAACTTTTGTAGAGTGACCTCTGAATAGTCAAATAAGTTATGTCAGTTTCCTTACTTGAGAAGTGAGACCGTCAGCACACCTAGTACTTCTTTCTTATCCTTATTGTTCTTGTTCAAGAGTTGCACATTATAATGTTATTTGGATTTGTGCTTGTATGTATTTTGTTTCATCACTTACATTTTCAAGCTCTGTAAACTATTCATTGTCACTAATCGAACATGTGTATCCATAATAATTTTACCTACAGTATTATCATAAAATGAGCTTTATTACTCCAGCATGAGGAATGAAAAAAGGACTGAAGGACTGAAAAGCCTCAACATGTGTTTTCTGTCCATGGTGAAAAGCTAATGATACTCTGGAGGGAAGAGATCAATAAACACCTCACCAATATAGATACAGCAAAATATGTATGAAGAGATCTTTAATGTCATTTGTTTTTAGGAAAAATGCAAATTAAAACAAAAATGAAATACCACCACACACCTATTAGAATGACTAAAATTGAAACCACATCAAAGCCTGATAATAGTAAGTACTCACAGGATGGGACACGTTTGGTGCCCTCGTATATGGAAACACAAAATAGTGCAGCTACTTTGGAAACTGATACTATATGAACCAGCAATCTCATTCCTAAGGTATAACCAAGTAGAATAAAACCCATTGTTAACAAAAAAAATATATGAAAAGGTTTATAGTAGCTTTGTTCATAATTACCAAACCCAGAAAACAACCCAAATGCCCTTCAACTAGGGAATGGGTAAATTATGGTGCACACATACAATGGGATACTATTAGACAATATAAAAGGAATCATACCTTGACATATGAAAGGACACAGATGAATCTAAAAAGAATTATCCAAAGTGGAAGAAGCCAGACTCAAAAGGCTGCATATGTAACGCCATATAATAGGAAAAGGCAAAACTAGAACAGAAGACAAATGAGTGGTTGCCAGGGCTGGGGTGGGAGAAGGGATAGACTTCAGTGTGGCCATAGTTAAATAACTAAAATTTTCAAAATTCAGACTATAGATAAAAAGGGTAACTTTTACTAAATAAAAGTAAAACCATAAAAATGAGGGGGGTTGAAAGAGCAGGGGAGATATAGAGGTTTTAGGATGGAAATACATAGAGATAAATAAAAAAGAACTGGTATCTAATAAGTAAGAGATAAGAGGTGGGTTGAAGAGTGGAAGAGGTCAGAAAGGTCTTCAGAGAACAAACCCTGCCTGCTCTTAGATTTAAAATGTGAATAGGTCTGACAGGTGGGTGAGAATAGAAAAGGCGAAGCATCACAGTGACAGGCGAGGTGACTTGCAAAGGCGCCAACCTGTAAATGAGCAAAGTCAGTATTCTGAGGTGTGGAGGTGCAGTGAGCATAGACACAGTGATAAAGAAAGAAAGATCATAGAAGGCCATACGGGCTGTGCTGGGGGCTTGACATTTATCTTACGCCACACGAGAAGCCACTAATGGATTATGAGAGTTAAGTGAGACCATGAGACCAGTTCTGGAGAAAGTATGATGGTAGTGGTGTGAAGGGTGGACTGAAGTAAAGGAGGAGCAGGAACCAGGCTGGAGGCAGGGAGGTAACTTGAAGGATACTACAATGCCCAAGAGTGTGCAGTCCAACAAGGTAGCTATTGGCCACACGTGGCTAGTAAATGGACTGAAGTAAAAGACAATTAAAAATTCAATTCCTCAGGGCCAGCAGGTGGCGTAGTGGTTAAGGCACTGGACTCAGACATGGGCTGGACTGGGGCTTGAAACTCATGCTGAGTACGTGTGCATATGTGCCTAAAACTCCGAGAGAAGAGTGGAAGAGAAGGGGTTGCAGCATGGCCACCCCTGCTGGGGGATGATTTCTCACTATCTCGCTGTCTCTCCAGCAAGTGCACATGCTAAAAAAAACAAAAAAAAACAAAAAAAAAAACCAAAAAAAACAAAAAAACAAACAAAAAAACAAAACCAAATTTTCAGTCACACTAGCTTCACTTCAAATGATTCACAGTCACATGTGGCGAGCAGCCACAGTGTTATATAGTATAGAATAGAACATTTCTATCATTGCTGAAAGTTCTATTGCCCAAACTAATCTAGAACCTCAATGAAGGCATTAGCAGCAGTGGTAGGGAGGGCCTAAGGTATTCATTTTATACTTTGAAAGCATGTTTAGGTAATAACTTGTCTTAATCTGTCAAAGTGACAGATAACAAATTCAGCTAGGGTATGAGGGGACTTCAAAAACTGTGTGGAAAATGGAATTAAAATATTAATTTATTTTGGTGTAAACTTTTAAAAAATTCATGCAGTTTTCTCATAAAACACATTTCCCATGAACTTTCTGAAGACTCCTCATGTGAATGTAGGTACCTGGAGGTCTGCTTTAAACCTTGTGATCAGACACATCGATTGGAGCTGAGAGTGACTAAGCACCAGAGAGTGTCAGTATCAGTGGCTAATTCGCAAGCTGAATTTTATTGTATTTCAGTTTCATCAGTTGCCTCCAGGAATGTAGCCATTTTTCATCTTTTTATTCATCTAGAAAATCTAATAAATATTTGAATAAAGATTTAGAAATTGGAGTATTCTTCTACTTCTCATTATCTCAATTTCTCCATACCAGAAAACCATAAGGTTAAAACCTTTAAAATATGTGCTCTTCCTGGGACCAGCAGTTAGTGTAATGGCTATGTCACTGAACTCCCATGTAGCCGACTGCGTTCAAGTCCTGCACAATGGTGGCTTAAACGCACGCCGGGTGTGTGTGTGTGCGTGCCCAAGATCCCAAGAGGAGAATGGAGGAGAAGGGATTGTGGTGGCCATCCCCACTGGGGGGTGATTTCTCACTTTCTATCTCTGTATCTCTCTCTCTGTCTTTTTGGCGAGCACACATGTCCTATGGCAAAAACCTTTCAAAAAAAAATATGTGCTCTTCCTTACTTTCTGAGAGACTCTCCTTACAGGATGAATTTATAAATATACACCACTATGATGAACAATCTTATAACAGAAGGTTTTGTGTACTCCACTCTTGACAGCAGATGAGTTCATCAGGTGTCCAACATCTGGGTATCTTTGTGGAGCAAACCTTTGACTTGCTTAGAGAAAATAAGATCTGGAAGAGATCAGATGGAAAGATGAAAATGCCAATGACACGCTTCACCATTTAGTTCATTTTCTGTGGCACTGTAGAAGCCTTAGGAATGCTCAGTGATCTGATTCATCACCCAGAAAAGGCTGGCTGGTTAGTTTCTAGAAGTAATTCCAAGCAAGTATTGAGAATAGTTTGGCTGGGAACAAGTCTAACTTAAATTGTGAAATTATTGGGGGTCAAATAAAAGAGCTTTTTTTTTTTTTAAAAGAGGTTTTTGTCTTAGGTAGCATGTACTTGCTGGAGAGAGAGAGAGACAGAGACAGTGAGAGGGAAAGTGAAAAATTTCCTCTTGGGAGATGGCCATGCCACAATCCCTTCTTCTCTATTCTCCTCCTGGGATCTTGGGCACACAAGCACACACATTTGGTGTGAGTCTCAAGTCACTGAGTACAAGACTCGAACTGTGGTTAGCTATATGGGAGTCCAGTGATGTAATTTCTATGCCATCTGCTGGCCTCGATAAAAGAGCTTTTTCCAGAATTTGGTGTGGTAAGAAGTTTGGGTAGAAGCACTCCTTGAGTCCTTGGTGATAATTAGGCCTCAAAAATATGAGAAAACATCCCTTTATAACATTCTTTCAACATAGTTGAACAATACTGATAAGTAACAGTACTTTATCCACTTAACAATGTGCTTTTTAAAATGGTTGCACATGTAGAACCTGCTTTATCAGGATCCTTCCCCAATATATTTTATGCGGTTGATTTTTGGGAAAAAAGAAGCAAAATACATGACAGAGACTATAATTCGACATGAGGCCATGAATAGAATATAAAGGAAAAAATGTCTTCTGCAAAAGTGACCTGCAGTCCCTGGATTTATTTGAACCCCATGGGAGAGCGATGAGCATTTTCCACCCGCAGAGGGTGAGCCTGTACAGGAGGTCAGGGGTCTTTTCTCAGTTGCAATCTCACTGTACTATCTAGTGAATAACAAGGACCTGTAGGAGATAAGCCCAGAGGAAACAGCCACCGATCACCCATTTATGAGCTTTCAAGACAACCGAATCACTAAAGGTAAGAAGATATTCACCTTCTGCTGCTGCCTGGAGAGTCTTTGAACACAATAATAAAAACCTTCCTGAAAAATGATTCCCTGGTGCAGGAAACTTATGATTTATGAGCTCCATTCAGACAATAAGAGAAAATTGTCCAGAATTTAAAAAAAATACACTGTGAACAGTCACAGATTTTTTTTTTTTTTGAAAAGGTTGCATTGCTCATCTTCTTGAGAATAAATAAGAATAGTGAGGCTTCTCTACAGACTTATTCTTACCATTTAATGATCTTTAAATTTACAAGTGTTAAGAGAGTGAAATGCTTGCATTTGTCTTTCCATTTTTGTTAATAAATGTTTCAGTGTTCAGATGTTGGAATATTCAGAGTTTGATGCATTATATATATATATATTTTTTACTTTGTTTGTTTGCTTGTCTTCTTACTGGTAGGACCCAGGCTGCCACATTTTAATCAGGGAACAAAACTAGTCATGTTCAGGATTGAAAAAACGGTATTGAATCAATAGGTCTTATTTATCCTGGTCTTAGCTGGATATGATCCTATAAAGAAGTAATGTGATTCAGAAGTTGTTCACTTGGAACTGGAATGGGTTGCTTTGTTAATGAGGATTGTGAAATGAATAAATAATCGGAAGAAATGCTTTTTTCTAAGGAGCTTGGGATGGCATCCAAGTCGTCCTGTTTAGGATGATATAATTATCACTGAGGTGGTGCTCACACAGATGGATGACAATTCCAGGAATAGTCGGTGCCAGGATGAGGTGAATCAGAGAGTGCACTGAGGCCACTGCTGGGCCCTTTCGAGGACAAGGGCTTTGCAAAACAGACGCTTATGACAAGAGATGCTGCCCAGAGGCATGCAGAAGGCTCCCCTGCGTCTGTTTTTGCAGAGCGCTCTCTTGTCTGAGACTTCACCAGGCCCGAGCTGGCTATGGGATCACTTACCCAGGCTGAGAATGACTGATGGGAAATCTGTATTCTGGGACGCTGCTCCATTTCCACTTTATTACAGTGCAATTTCTCATGCTGAGCAAGGACTAGCTTGCACTCAACTCCTCCCCTCTGCGCTGATCCTCTGCTGCTTCACCCATCCTCCAAAGTATGTCTTGCTGCTTTTGAGGAATGGTACAGCGAAGTTCAGGGGCAGGGAAAGTTAGAGCAGAGGGAGGGCAGTTTTGCTTTTGATGAGGACACTGTCTCGTCACGTTAGGAGGGAAAGTCTTCAAAATACAGGTGGAAAATGTGTACTATGAGAAAACTATGGATTTAAAAATGTGTTGTACAAAAATAAATTCATAATTCAATTCCATTTCTCCATGAATTTTTTGAAGTTCTCTTATGTGAAAATGCAGTCTGAGCTCATCAACATAAATTAGATGAAAATTCTTGAAAAGCACTTATGAGGGACTGTGAGGGATTCAAAGTAATGAATTGACCTTTTTGTGTGTGTGTGTGTGGGGGGGATGCAAAACATCAACACATGATAAGTAAAATGCTACTAATAGTTATAGCAGACATAGTTACAGTCATAGAAGGGAGGGCAGAGAATGGTAAACAATTAAGGGTTTATATACAAGAATTTCTTTATTAGACTTAGAGAAAGCATGCAAGAGAGATGGGTGAGGGGTGAAGCATAGTTTTAAGAAGAGATGAGATTTTCGAGCTGATTATGAGAGAGGTTTACTAGTTGGCAACAGGATTGTTGTCGGGATTAAATACAATGTAAAATGATTAGCACAGTGCCTGGGAGAAACCTTGATAACAATTATTGGATAAAAGGAGGCATTCCACTGTCAGCAGGCAAAACATGGGCCCTAAAGCAAGAGAACTGGACCTGTGAAGAGGTGTTGGTAAAAAAGTAGCTATGTCTAGATTACCCAGCCTTCAGTGTGAGGGAAGTTGGTTTAAACTTTATCCTGTAGATACATTTATCTGGGGTGTTATGATCAAGAACTTGTAATAGGGCCAGCCACCATGGTGCAATGGTCAAGTTGGATCCCATTTGACCAGCTGTGGCTCAAATTTTGGCCCTGGTGGCTTGAAAACCATGCGGATGCTTTGTGTATGTGTGCCCTAAATTGAGACAAGATGAGAAATGGAGAAAGGATTGCAGCATGACTACGCGCCATTGGGGGCTGCTTGCTTTCACTCTCTTGCTCTCTCTTCCTCGCTATCTGACAAGTGAATATACCCCCTGGCTATAAAAAAAAATGTGTTATATGGAGATTGGACTGTATTTAGAAAGTGCCATCTTTCTTGATGTACTTTGCATCATTAGCAACTGCACTCCTTCCTACTTTAGCCTCTGGCTACCTCATGAAGCAGAAAGGAAATCACACTAAAAAATGTGAAAAGACTTATTTGATTTTAAACATATGTACATCAGTACAGATGGTGAACATAATCTTACCTTTTTTGTATATGTAGGATTTCCCAAAGATTAGGAAGATATTTGCTTAGCTATGGCTTTAACAGGTTATATTTAGGAACTAGATATTTTGGGGAAAACTGATATTTTATGTAAGTTTTCCTTCCCTTATTTCTTCCTTGTGCCTTCTGAATGAGCTGCTGTTAGCATAATCAAAGCCCAGAGCTAAATTATTGTGTTGTTGAAGGAATTCAAGCCACAGATTTATTTAAGGAATAAGGGGATATTACATATTACAAGAGCTCTGAAAGAGAACTTGCTTTTGTAAACCAATGAGAAATAGAAAAAATGTAGGAGACTCATTTTCTAATTTGTATGTGCAATTGCAAAGGTGTGATTTAAGTAACTTTTTAGCAATGACTTTAGGAGATGGTATATTGATGGGTCAAAGTTTACAATTGATATAGGAAAGGTCAAGGCACCAGAATCTGCAATAGTTGCCCCCATTACTTACCTGTGTTTTTAAGGTGATCAATAAACAGAACTAAATATGAATGTAAGAAAATCCACTCCCACAAACTAAACCAATGGAATTTGAGATGAGGTGCTTATTAGTTGCTCAGATTAGAGGTCACTTTAAGACAGAGCTATATAATCAGTGTTTAAAAGGAGTGTGCCACTCAAGGTTACAGGTGAGATGAGCCAAGACCACCAAGGATGGCTAAGTAAGGATAAATGGTGTTGTTGGGGGACTGTTAGAGCCTCCTGAGGGGTTGCTTTTTGTCTCCAGAGGCCTCACTTCTTTATCCCAATGTGTTATGCACATGTCATCATTTTGCAAATGTTCCATGAGTGAAAAAAAGGAGGGAAACACTGCCTTAAACAAGAGAGCTGATTTAATGTATTTAAATGCTTATTTCATATAATTTCTTGACAGAGGTTGAGATGGGCAAAATAATTCAAAATGTTAGAAGCTGCTTTCAATACATAGTCAAAGATGAAAGTAACCAAAGTTGAAATGATGGCTGTACTTGCTGGCACCTCAACACAATGGGACCCTGTTAAGAACACCTATCTCTGTCACTCTCCTTTCTTGTTCTGTCTCTTTCTCTCTCCTTGCCCACACAAAGGGGAAAAATATAGCTTAAGTCAATGAAAAATATGGTCCAGGTCCAAACTTATCAAAGGCATTTCACACAGGGACGTGACTAATCTAATACTTTATTTTCCATGTTGATTGGTGGGATAATGGAATTTAGAACTGGAAGTGGCCAAAAAGACCATTTTCTCTCATACCGTAGTCACTTGGAAGACCGAGTGATTTGCTCAGGGGACATGGTGGTTATTGGATAAGCTGGACTTGCTGGTTCTTGGGCTTAGTGTTTATCTTTTCACTTAGTTTAAATATGGTTGTTTTGGGGCAAGGCTATAGGAAACTTGGCTTTTTGGTTTACTTTATGTCTCCTCTAAATGCAAATGACTGTTCAGAGGCTAAGTGGTTGGTAGAACAATTACTAACGGCCTTAGTTCAGATTACTTTTATTCTTCTAAGGGACCATGCTTAAAAATGTCATGGAAGATCTGCTAGCTAAGTTTTTAAATCTTTAGAATAACTTTTAAACTCTGTCGTCTACAGATATCATGAAGGACATTTTGAGAAAGTCATCAGGGCCATTTAGCCACAAATAACTACCTCCATTAGGTTGTGGTGGGCCCTATGGAAAGTCAGTGATGGCCAATCCAAATTCTAACCTGTGGCACAGAAAGCACACACTAGGAGACAAAGATGTTCAAAACCAATACAGAGAGGGAAGATTGCTGAGAAGTCAGCAGCTTGCTGACTGACCAATGTACTTGTGGATCAAGACAGAAAATCTAGGCAACACCACTAGGAGAACATGAAGGAGGAAGGACCAAAATGATTGTTTCTCTGGTGCTGACTGTATTGATGCTATGGCTGATCGTTTGAATATATCCTACCTCATGGCTTATTATGGGCCTATATCTAAGTTTATAAATTCTTTCAGCAAGCTGTCAGTCTATCTCTGATGCCTGAGCTACCCGTGTATGTCTACCCAATACCTTCAAACATAACCGTCCTGACAAACTATAAAAAAGATGGAGATTTAGGGTCACTTCAGTTTCATTACTTGTACCAAAGCCCTTCTTGGGAATTTTTGGTGGAAAAAGTACCTATAAAGACAGGTGAAGGCCCTGCAATAAAACTTGATGTCAGAACTCAGGCTTACAGCAGAGGTGGCCCAAAGACCAGCTTGTTAACTCCACTGTCTGTAGCCACTGGGAGATTTTTATAGAGCCAGCATCTGATCCACTCAGAGTCCAAAGGCTACCTAAGTCTTCTCTAACTATGAATAGAAAACTCAGTGAGAATGAAAACAGTTACTCAATGACAGAAAATGTCTAAAAATATTCTATGTATATCAAAGTTACCCATTTTGGAGGAGTTTTGACATTATTTCCAGCTTTATATATTTATTAATAATATGACAATGAACATTTTTTCTTTTGCAAACAAATCTTCAAATCCTTTAAAGAACTTAAAATGCAATGATCTGTTATAGTTCATTCTTATCAAAGCCTCTGGTTTGGAAACCACTTTGTTTTCCAATGGACCCAATTAAAAGGTCTGAAAAAAATTTTTAATACTTTGGCTAAAGGGACAAAAATACTCAGGAACTTTATCTTATTTTATTTATGTATGTTTTTAGAGAGAGATTTTTGCTAAAGGGCTATGTACTCACTGGAGAAACAGAAAGACAGAAAATGAGAAATCACTCCCCAAGGGGGATGGCCATGCCACAATCCTTTCTCCTCCATTCTCTTCTTAGGATTTTGGGCACACATGCACATGCACATGCACCTGGCATGAGTATTTTCTTTTTAAGTCACTGGCCCCAGATTCAAACTGTGGTCAACTACCTGGGAATCAAGTGACTTAGTCATTACGCCATCTGCTGGTCCCATTACTTAGGAACTTTAAGTCAAGAAGGATATTCCTGCACTTCGGACAGAAGGCTTCTAAGATCTGTCTACTTCCAAGCAACTGCTGGCCTGAATCAATGACTTTGGAAAGAAGCAGTTCGCTTCTTCATTACATTAATTGCTATAAAGTCCATTTTTATTTTGGAAGGGAAATAATATATTGAAAAATAAAGAAGGTGAAACTTTAGTAAAGAGCCCTATTAATTGCCACAATGAATAGAAGCCAGTAACTCCACCTCCAATTTCCCAATTGATAGAACATCCTGCAGCCCTGGCGGTGTTGCTGCCTTAGCTGAACTTTGAAAGGTATCTCTGTCTGCAGGGAAGAGGAGTTTATATTTGGGTTCTTCAACCCTCCCTTCTCTGATATTTTCAATAGAACAATGATGTTTCCAGGAGATTCTAAAAAGCATGGCTTAGAGTCATTTTCTAGTAAGTTGATTGGTGGATTGTGGAGAGAGAAGCCTCTTATTCCAGCCTCCACTCTCCCCAAAGGCACATTCAGCTGGACTGGCTGGGCCACTACTGCCCTCACTGACTCAGGTTACAGCTGGGTGGGCAGTGGAAAAGACTGTGCTCCCAGAGGATCAACCTAGTGGGAACGGAGCTGATTCTCTGAGATATGCTCATCTGCTGTCTAAATTTAGCTGCCCTAGGAGAGTGGTTGGCTCTGACTAATGGTTAACCAAATTGGCAGTCAGTGTGAATGCTGCATTACCCAAGAAGAGTGAGCTGGTGAAAGAGAAAGAGAGCTCCTAGCAGAGGCAGTGATCTAAATAGTGCTTCTTTGGAGTCAATGCTGTTCTAAGCACTTTCATGTACTAATTAATTTAACCTTTAGAGTAAGCCCATGATATAGGATTAAAATACTCTTTTTTTTTCTTTTTTTTAACAGCAAAGAAAACTGAGGCCCAAAGAAGTCATGTGACTCCTTCCAAGTTACATGGCTAGTGAACAACAGAGGCAGGTTTCAAATCTAGGCAGTGTGATTATAGCACTTGGCTGTTAACCCCTGCTACTCTCCTGCCTAAATGTAATGGTGCTCCTTTCAAGGCATAGCAACACTCTGTTCATCACAGAAAACACTTAACAGCTGTGAAAAAAAAGTGACTATGTTAATGATCTTTGAGCTCAAGTCTTGAAGAGAAAAAGGACACAACCCTGAGACTGACTGTGTTTTCTGAACACCTTAGAACATCACCCTTTCTCATGGGCATAGAGTCCAAGGACTTTTGCTATTTTGATGATGAATATATGGCACAAGGATATAAAAATTCCCCCTTTGAATTAGCTGGTGGCACGGTGGTTAAGGCAGTTAGATTTCACAAAGGTGACTGTGGGGTTTAAGTTTCGTACCCAGCAGCTTGAAAAACACACTGGGTGCGTGTGTGTACATGCCTAAAATCCTAAAACAAGAATGGAAGAGGAGAGATTGAGGCATGGCCATCCCTCCTGGGGGATGATTTCACACTTTCTCCCTCTATCTCTGTCTCTTTCTGGTACGTGCACATGCCCAACAACAAATTAAAAATAAAATTAGATTTTTTTTCTCTTCAGAATTAAAGTTCAAAATTATTATAGAAATTAAGTATGAAACAGCATCAGCTCCAGGAAGCTTTTAGGTGGATGTTGCAAATTACATACCATAAACGCAACATGCCATCAATGTAATAACTGCTTTTGCCATAGAGCATAGGGCAACCTGTGTTTCCAAGTCCTTAAATTGAAAAGAAATGAGTATGTGAAAAAAGAAGCCACGAAGCATCATGAACTCTACAATGTAATTCCACTCTTCAAGGTCATGTAAAATGATACCTTTTTGAAAGTTGTTAGAATTATTCTTTTGAGGTCAACGTGATGTCACTTGGTAGTAAGAAAAGTTCACATGCTAACTGTAATCATGTGCACCTGTTGTTTTCCAAATCCTTTATACATGGATTGGATATAGAGTAGAAAAAGTGTTTGTGGTTTCTTTATATTGTAAGTGCATGGGTGCACCTGTGTATACACATACACACACACCAATATTTTTCTGTACATTTAGAAATAAAGCTTTTATACTTCAAATAAAGCTGAGACCTTAAGTACATGCTTAACATTTGCACTGTGAAGCATACTTTTTATTTTTATTCTAGTCCTTTAGGTATTCTGCCCCAATAAACAATTTGAATGACTGGAATAGCTACAAAAGCTCTATGTGAACATTTTCCCAAAGTGTAAATTATTGGAAGGCTGTTTATATAATTCATGAAAATCTTTAGTCTTGTGTCCTTTTAATCTTGGAGAATCCATCGTACTGACAGATTCTTGCATTTAGTCTATACTTAGAGACTGGATTTATTTCTTGAGCTTATCATGAAGAAAAGGGGAATGAAATTGTACTTTCAGATGTATGCAATTTAGCTTCTGCACATATTCACTGAAGTATAGCACTTCTATAGTTCCCACTCTTGAATCTGTCAAGCTAAAGCTAAACAGGGAAGATCTTTCTGTGGAGTTCAGGTGGGTGTTTTGATAACATTAACTTTATTGTACAAAGTTTCTTTTCATTCTCAATAATTTAATTTCTTGAGAATTGTTTGACCCTCCCCCTTCCCCCATCACTTGACAGGTGCTAGGGGCTTCCACAGTTCATAAGAACTTTAGGACTACAGACAACATGAGGGGGACTTACTAAGGATTTCTCCTAAGGATTCTCTACTTTAGTATTTATATTCCCAAAATTTTGGGCTAAATCACTTCAATATGAAAAATGAACATGTTTTCCTACCCCCTCTTCTGTCTTACTGTTTGCTGGTTAAGGAGTGAATTCTAGAAAACTGTCACAGAAAGGAAAACAGCCAGTGAACCCTGAGAAGTACAGAGAAGTCTGAATGGAAGAGAAATATGACCTTTAAGACATGTTAAATAGATTCTTAGAACCTTAGAATTAGAGGAAACCTCAGAAGATGAGTTCATCTTCCTTTCCTCCTATCCACTTGTAGGGGAAGGCACCAAAATCTCTAAAATAATGGGGCTGGTTTTTTTTTTTAAAGAAGTTTTTGCTTGGGAACCAGCAGTTAGCGTAATGGCTATGTTGCTGGACTTCCACGTAGTCGACCGCGGTTCGCATCCCGGACCCGGTGGCTTAAAACTCACGCCGGGCGTGTGTGCCCAAGATCCCGAGAGGAAATGGAGGAGAAGGGATTGCGGCGTGACCATCCCCCCTGGGGGGTGATTTCTCGCTTTCTGTCTCTATGTCTCTCTCTGTCTGTCTGGCGAGTGCACGTGCCCTATAGTGAAAATCTCTCCAAAAAAAAAAAAAAAAAGAAGTTTTTGCTTAAAGTTCAAAATTATTATAGAAATTAAGTATGAAACAGCATCAGCTCCAGGAAGCTTTTAGGTGGATGTTGCAAATTACATACCATAAACGCAACATGCCATCAATGTAATAACTGCTTTTGCCATAGAGCATAGGGCAACCTGTGTTTCCAAGTCCTTAAATTGAAAAGAAATGAGTATGTGAAAAAAGAAGCCACGAAGCATCATGAACTCTACAATGTAATTCCACTCTTCAAGGTCATGTAAAATGATACCTTTTTGAAAGTTGTTAGAATTATTCTTTTGAGGTCAACGTGATGTCACTTGGTAGTAAGAAAAGTTCACATGCTAACTGTAATCATGTGCACCTGTTGTTTTCCAAATCCTTTATACATGGATTGGATATAGAGTAGAAAAAGTGTTTGTGGTTTCTTTATATTGTAAGTGCATGGGTGCACCTGTGTATACACATACACACACACCAATATTTTTCTGTACATTTAGAAATAAAGCTTTTATACTTCAAATAAAGCTGAGACCTTAAGTACATGCTTAACATTTGCACTGTGAAGCATACTTTTTATTTTTATTCTAGTCCTTTAGGTATTCTGCCCCAATAAACAATTTGAATGACTGGAATAGCTACAAAAGCTCTATGTGAACATTTTCCCAAAGTGTAAATTATTGGAAGGCTGTTTATATAATTCATGAAAATCTTTAGTCTTGTGTCCTTTTAATCTTGGAGAATCCATCGTACTGACAGATTCTTGCATTTAGTCTATACTTAGAGACTGGATTTATTTCTTGAGCTTATCATGAAGAAAAGGGGAATGAAATTGTACTTTCAGATGTATGCAATTTAGCTTCTGCACATATTCACTGAAGTATAGCACTTCTATAGTTCCCACTCTTGAATCTGTCAAGCTAAAGCTAAACAGGGAAGATCTTTCTGTGGAGTTCAGGTGGGTGTTTTGATAACATTAACTTTATTGTACAAAGTTTCTTTTCATTCTCAATAATTTAATTTCTTGAGAATTGTTTGACCCTCCCCCTTCCCCCATCACTTGACAGGTGCTAGGGGCTTCCACAGTTCATAAGAACTTTAGGACTACAGACAACATGAGGGGGACTTACTAAGGATTTCTCCTAAGGATTCTCTACTTTAGTATTTATATTCCCAAAATTTTGGGCTAAATCACTTCAATATGAAAAATGAACATGTTTTCCTACCCCCTCTTCTGTCTTACTGTTTGCTGGTTAAGGAGTGAATTCTAGAAAACTGTCACAGAAAGGAAAACAGCCAGTGAACCCTGAGAAGTACAGAGAAGTCTGAATGGAAGAGAAATATGACCTTTAAGACATGTTAAATAGATTCTTAGAACCTTAGAATTAGAGGAGGCACATGTGCTCTCAGGGGGAGAGAGAGAGAAACAGAGACAGTGAGAGGGAAAGTGAGAAATCGCCTGCAAGGGGGATGGCCAAGCTACAGTCCTTTGTCTTTCATTCTCTTTCTGGGATTTCAGGCATGCACACACATGTGCCTGGCATAACTGTCAAGCCACTGGGTCCGGGACATGAACCACAGTTAGCCATATGGGACTCTGGTGATATAACCACTATACCATCTGTTGCTGCTGTGATGGGACTGTTTTAATGGCCACTTCAACCCTGGCTTTCCTCCTCCTGATTTTATTTTCTGCAAGTAATTGAACTTACCTGTCAAAAGCTTAAGTTGAGATTTCGTTCCACTGCTTAAAACTTTCCAAAGGTTCCCATGGATTTAGATTGCAGTTCAGACTAACCATCAATGGAGTGTGAAGCCTCCACTGTCTGGCCTGTCTAGTTCTGTGTCTTGGTGCTGTGCTGTTCTCCCTCACTCACTCTGCCGGAGACCCACTGGGCTTCTGTAGATTTCTTGAATGTCAGGCTCCTTCCCATCTTAGGACTTCTGCCTGAACTGCTTTCTCCCCATATCCATGTGTACCTGCTATTATTCTACTGAATAGCTCTTAATCTAAAGTTATTTCCTTAGAGAATCATTTCCTATTCAACCCATAAAATGGAGCACCCCTCTTGTGATAGCAATGCTACCACATCACTCTATTTTATATTCTTTCCAATTTTCAAATGAATGAAGAGCTTTTATGGAGTTTGAGGGATTAGGTAGGCATTTGTTGTGGTCTTAGATTCTTTTTGAGCCAGAGGTTAGCAAAGTTTGGCTAGTGAGTGTTAAGGGTGCCTAATGCTCACAGCCAGCTACTTTCAGGCTATATAGTATATCTACAACAGTCCTATGATCTACTTGTCCAGTATTCCTACCACCGGAACAAATAAAAACAAGATTCCTTATTCAAATGCAGGTAAATTAGTTACTTACTTATAGTGGATCCAGACTCAGGCCTGTTCAGGGAGCTGATGATGACAAAGCCAAAGCCTTCATTCTCTTTGCGGTGAATGATCACATCGCTGGTCTGCAGGCTGTGGGAGGCGAAACCTTCAGGAGGAGAGGCATTGCTACTGGGGACCGCGTGGTTGCTGTTGGTATACGTTGCGTAGTCACTGCGTGGAGAGCTGTGGTGGGTTGATACAGAGCCTGGGCTCCTCCCGTTCTCTGGGCAGGGCTCCCCTAGAATACATATTGTATGTGGGAACTCAGTTATTTAACAATGATCTTAATACCTTCTTTTATGAAGTACTGTTTCAGACACGGATATCATTCAAAGACTTGACTGACTTCTCTTTCCTCAGATATGAAGAGTATCTGAAGGACTACAAACCTATCTATGGAGCCCTATAGTCTTGGCCCACTTCTAGTCTTTATAGCAAACACAGGTAAAAAGCTCTCATCAGACTTCTCCATGTAGCTACTTGTTTATTGCCTTCTTTTTGTTAAGATTGCAAATCCCAACCTCATGAATAGATGAACAGATTGAAAAACTGTGGCACATATACTCTATGGAATACTACTCAGCCATAAAAAACAAGACCATGGCTTTTGTCAGAAAGTGGATGAATATGGAAGATTTACTGCTGAGTGAAGCAAGCCAGGCTACAAAGGAGAGACATTGTATGTCTCCACTTAACATATACCATGTGTCTGCACTCTATGACAAAAACTGAATGACTGAAGGATATAGAAACACAATAAGTGGTTGTGAATACCAAATTTAGTGTGGGAGAGGGTGGGTGAAGGAGTAGAGTCTGAGGAAGGACATTAGGAGAAAATAAAGAAGCAAATCATTAATGGGATAAAGAAATGGGGTATAATCTGTTGAAGATAACTTTATAGTATTATCAACTGGACTGGGGAGAAAAGTACGCATGTTGAATATTCACTTTGCAAGCTAAATAATGTGAGTGAATGTATAAAAACTTGGGATGAAAGAAAAAAAGACTGCGAATCCCTAGGATAATGCCTATTTTTATATACTGCACTTCTTAGGTGCATAATAATAACTGAAGATGATCATACAGCAAGTAAATAAAATCCTAAACTGTACTGTGTATAAGAGTCATTTAAAGAACTTACCAAAAAAATACATCTACAGGGTCCACCCACAGAAATGTTGTTCAGTAGGTATGGTGCAGATTGGGCACAAGAATCTGGATCAAGTTTTGAACTACACTTTGGGTAATGCTGTCTGTGATGTCCAAGGGGCTTTCCAAAAGTTCACAGGAAATGTGTATTAGGAAAAAACTATGCATAGATTTGAATTTTTTGTGCACCAAAAAAAAAGCTTGTATTTTAATTCAATTTTTTTTCACAGACATTGTTTTAAAGTTCTCTCATATTGTAAGTATGCTTAACACCCAGGGGATGTCTATGTACCTTGTAATTTTTCTAAAGAGCTGTAGTTCTATTTTATGATATTCTGCTTGCCTGGAAGTATTAATTTGCTTCATATAAGTGGGTAATATATATTAAAAATTTGTTTACATGGATTTTTGTATAACAACCACATTTCAATAAAGTGATTTAAAAGTATAAATAAATAAATTGAGATTTTCATTCAGAAATTATTGATAGTCTATTTACTTTAGGATCAAACCTAATAATGATATCAGGCTAAGGGCTTATGAATTTTGAATCTCTAAGGAGACGTTAGAGGTCTTGCTCATTTATATTCCATATTATTACAAAATACATTTTAATATCAACCAGATAATCCAAACCAACACTTCCATGAGAAAGCAAGCATATTTGCATGGAGAAATGGTAGAAAGTTGGCAGCCAAGAGAAGCTGGCTTTTAAAATGAAAGTTGATCTGTCATCCAGAAAGAATTTTGTCACTTTTATATCTAGGTATTGGCACTCTGATGAAAAGAACTGAAGTGGGAATGTAGAATACTGTTATTAGAAATAGAACTGTTTTGAGGTCCAGCAGGGACTGTCATGTTTAAGGTGTTAGACTCCTACATGACAAGCCACAGTTTGAGTCCTGGACCCGGTGGCTTGAAAATCACACTGGGCGTGTGTATGTGTGTGCATGCCCACAATTGCAAGAGAAGAAATGAAGAGAAGGGACTGTGATGTGTCTGTTCCTCCTAG